>NC_056733.1:772420241-772517741 GCF_019279795.1 Protopterus annectens
TGATGTCATCCCCGGGGTAAATTTCCTATCTCCCATCCAGTTGTTAAGGTTCTTTTTGAAGAGGGCCAAGGAGGTGCTCTGCTTGACATGTATGGGCAGTCTATTTCAGAGTATGGGGAGTCTCTGGGTCAGGAACCTATCCCTCCAGCATGTTTTGTTCATTTTGATGATAAGGTTTAGGTCCCTGGAGCATGTGGCTCTGATGGATTGGGATTTCTTTAAGTGTAGCATGCCCAACAGCTCTGGGTTTGACATGGCCTTGTATGTTAAGCAGAGATCTCCTCCAAGTGGACGATATGTGACAGAGTATAGCTGGAGTTTTTTTGGTTGGTCAGCATAGGGCATCTGCTTTAGGCCTGTGATTCATTTAGTGAGGTTTCTCTGCAGCCTTTCCAGTTGTTGCAGATGTCTTGTGAGGTACATACCAAATGGGGCATTGTACTCTATGATGGGTCTAACGAGGGATGAGTACAGTGGGACAATGACCTCCCTTTTTCTGGATGAAAAGCCCTTAGTAATGAGGTGTGCCACATAGGATTTCCTGACTGTTGCGGCGATGTGGTTATCAAAGGTGAGACCACTGTCCACCTGTGTTCCTAAGTCTCTTATCACACTTTTGGTGTTTAGTGTACTGCCACCTATGTGGTAATTCATGGGTACATGGTTTTTCCCAAAGGGGATAACTATACACTTCATGGCATTGAGCTTGAGCCCATGGCTCTGGCACCAAGCATCTATTTCTGTAAGGCCCTTTTGTAGAATATCCACATCATTTGGGGATTCATCTGCAAACATTGTTAGTCAGAGTCCCTCAGTGTTGGCCTGTACTTCAGAGAAGTAGATGCCAAACAAGAGAGGTTCCAGGACTGAAACTTGAGGTACTCCACGTGTCACTTGTCTGGAGCTGGATATGGAGTCGGCTACTTTTACAGCATGGGTTCTATCAGTAAGCCAGTTGGCTACCCATCAAGTGACGTAGGGATTTATGCCCAGCTTAGTAAGTTTATCTATGATTCCAGAGTGGGGGATGGTGTCGAAGGCCTTGGCAAGGTCCAGATAAGCTGTGTGGACTGCCTTACCCGCGTCTATGGCTCTGGAGACTGATTCTAAGAAGTCAGTCAGGTTCAGGAGACATGACTGGCCCTTCACAATCCCAAACTGGGTGAGGTCTAGTGTTTGAAGGTTGCCAATGTCTTTTTTTATAAGTTCCATGATAATACGTTCCATGGCCTTGCAGATCAGGCTCATCAGACTGATGGGACGGTAGTTCCCAGGATCCAAGGTGGATGCTCCCTTGTGGAGTGGGATAATTCTAGCTGTGCGCCACTCAGTGGGCATGAAGCCTGAGTTGAGGCTATGACTAAACATGACACTTAGGTGTGGTGCCAGTTCATTTGGCAGTTCATGTAGTACACAGCCCGGGATGTCGTCTGGTCCCATGGATACTGTATTTTTAACTTTGGAGAGTGTGGTTTTTACCTGTGTGGCCATGATTACCAGAATTTGGCAATCTTTCTGTATTGAGATGAGCCCTTTAGGGGGTGAAAAGGGGGTGAAGTTGGCACTGAATCGATCTGCCAGGATATTGGCAATGTCCTTGGAAACAGTATATTTAATGCCATTCTGTTGTAACTCAGAGCAGATCAGAGTGAGGCGACAATGCTAATCACTGCACCACCGTGGCTGCTCTGATGCATCGTTATAAACTATAAATGGTGTATTAAAGTCAGGAGATACAAACAGAAGTACTACGGATACTTGTTTCCTTTTGCTTCCTAAAATTAGTAGCTGCTTCTACTGTCCACTTTATTTTGAGAAGCATCTTCCACTGAGCCAGGTCTGTGAGATGGCATGCTATCACTGCAAAATGGGGCACAACCTTTTCATAATACTTCACTAGTTTCTAAAATACTCTCAAATGTTTGCCAGTTTTGGGAACACTTTCATTTGTTTTTCACTTTTGGGGACACTTTCATTTGCTTGTCAGTTTTGGGGACATTTTACAGGTTCATAGGTTGATACTAGGTTATCAGCCCTAGGGCTTATACAAGCCTAGCCATAACAATTCCCTGGCTATTTCTTCCCACAATATTTACTTCCCTGGACACTTGTCTAGCAGGGCGAGTGATGTCATCCCCAGGTTAAATTTCCTATCTCCCATCCAGTTGTTAAGGTTCTTTTTGAAGAGGACCAAGGAGGTGCTCTGCTTGACATGTATGGGCAGTCTATTTCAGAGTATGGGGAGTCTCTGGGTCAGGAACCTATCTCTCCAGCATGTTTTGTTCATTTTGATGATAAGGTTTAGGTCCCTGGAGCATGTGGCTCTGATGGATTGGGATTTCTTTAAGTGTAGCATGTCCAGCAGCTCTGGGTTTGACATGGCCTTGTATGTTAAGCAGAGATCTCCTCTGAGTGGACGATATGTGACAGAGTATAGCTGGAGTTTTTTTGGTTGGTCAGCATAGGGCATCTGCTTTAGGCCTGTGATTCGTTTAGTGAGGTTTCTCTGCGGCCTTTCCAGTTGTTGCAGATGTCTTGTGAGGTACATACCAAACGGGGCATTGTACTCTATGATGGGTCTAATGAGGGATGAGTACAGTGGGACAATGACCTCCTTTTTTCTGGATGAAAAGCCCTTAGTGATGAGGTGTGCCACATAGGATTTCCTGACTGTTGCGGCGATGTGGTTATCAAAGTTGAGACCACTGTCCACCTGTGTTCCTAAGTCTCTTATCACACTTTTGGTGTTTAGTGTACTGCCACCTATGTGGTAATTCATGGGTACATGGTTTTTCCCAAAGGGGATAACTATACACTTCTTGGCATTGAGCTTGAGCCCATGGCTCTGGCACCAAGCATCTATTTCTGTAAGGCCCTTTTGTAGAATATCCACATCATTTGGGGATTCATCTGCAAACTTTGTTAGTCAGAGTCCCTCAGTGTTGGCCTGTACTTCAGAGAAGTAGATGCCAAACAAGAGAGGTTCCAGGACTGAAACTTGAGGTACTCCACGTGTCACTTGTATGGAGATGGATTTGGAGTCGTCTACTTTTACAGTGTGGGTTCTATCAGTAAGCCAGTTGGCTACCCATTGAGTGACGTAGGGATTTATGCCCAGCTTAGTAAGTTTATCTATGATTCCAGAGTGGGGGATGGTGTCGAAGGCCTTGGCAAGGTCCAGATAGGCTGTGTGGACTGCCTTACCCACGTCTATGGCTCTGGAGACTGATTCTAAGAAGTCAGTCAGGTTCAGGAAACATGATTGGCCCTTCACAATCCCAAACTGGGTGGGGTCTAGTATTTGAAGGTTGCCAATGTCTTTGTTTATAAGTTCCATGATAATACGTTCCATGGCCTTGCAGATCAGGCTCATCAGACTGATGGGACGGTAGTTCCCAGGATCCAAGGTGGATGCTCCCTTGTGGAGTGGGATAATTCTAGCTGTGCCCCACTCAGTGGGCATGAAGCCTGAGTTGAGGCTATGATTAAACATGACACTTAGGTGAGGTGCCAGTTCATTTGGCAGTTCATGTAGTACACAGCCCGGGATGTCGTCTGGTCCCATGGATGCTGTATTTTTAACTTTGGAGAGTGTGGTTTTTACCTGTGTGGCCATGATTACCAGAATTTGGCAATCTTTCTGTATTGAGATGAGCCCTTTAGGGGGTGAAAAGGGGGTGAAGTTGGCACTGAATCGATCTGCCAGGATATTGGCAATGTCCTTGGAATCAGTATATTTAATGCCATTCTGTTGTAGCTCAGAGCAGATCAGCCATTCTGTTGTAGCTCAGAGCAGATCTGAGCATTGCCATTTAGATTCTTGACATAGCTATAGAATGCCTTGTGGTTGTCTTTGGAATCTTTGGAAATTTTATTTTCATAATTTTCATTTGTTTTACACTTTTGGGGGCACTTTCATTTGTTTTTCAGTTTCAGGAACACTTTCATTTGTTTTGTTTTTCAGCTTTGGGAATACTTTCATTTGTTTTTCACATTTGGGGACACTTTCATTTATTTTTCACATTTGGGGGCACTTTCATTTTTCAGTTTTGGGGACACTTTCATTTGTTTTTCACATTCAGGGACACTTTCATTTGTTTTCAGTTTCGGGGACACTTTCATTTGTTTTTCACTTTTGGGGACACTTTCATTTGTTTTTCACATTCAGGGACATTTTCATTTGTTTTCAGTTTCGGGGACACTTTCATTTGTTTTTTTAACTTTTGGGGACACTTTCATTTGTTTTCAGTTCAGGACACTTTCATTTGTTTTCAGTTTCGGGGACACTTTCATTTGTTTTCAGTTTCAGGGACAATTTCATTTGTTTTGTTTTTCAGTTTTGGGGACACTTTCATTTGTTTTTCACTTTTGGGGACACTTTCATTTGTTTTTCACATTCAGGGACACTTTCATTTGTTTTCAGTTTCGGGGACACTTTCATTTGTTTTCAGTTTCAGGGACAATTTCATTTGTTTTGTTTTTCAGCTTTGGGAATATTTTCATTTGTTTTTCACATTTGGGGACACTTTCTTTTTTCAGTTTTGGGGACACTTTCATTTGTTTTCACATTCAGGGACACTTTCATTTGTTTTCAGTTTCGGGGACACTTTCATTTGTTTGCCGGTTTCAGGGACACTTTCATTTGCTTGTCAGTTTCAGGGACTGGTCATTTTTTACTTCCTCTACCTTTTCTTTTTCAGGGTTAACTATCCCTAGTTTAATTATTCCTCTTCCTTTGGCACATCCAGTGTATTTGACCTTGGTCATACCTACCTTGTTCTTGGAGGTATTCACTGTTAGTACTGCTTGACACGGTGTGTCTATTACAGCTTGTAGTTTAGCTTGATGTGAGAACATTTTCTGAATACATTGCCTAGGTAATCTGCAGCACAGTTGGGGTGCAGTTTCAAGACTCTATCCATTAGCCTTTGGAAGGTTACTGGGGTACCATGCAGCCCAAAAAGAAAAATGGAATAATGAAGTAATCCCCCACATTGAGAAGGCTGTTTTTTTCTCCATCCTCATCTGTTAGAGGGACTTTCCGGCAAAATTCATCAGTTTTTATTTAGTTAAAAATCTTGTTTTCCCCATTGTTTCTATAAAGTCATCAACCTTAGGCACAGGGTAACTAAAATTTTGAAATGCTGTTCAGACTTTTGAAATTATAACAGAACCTGATTATTGTATAAGGTTTTAGGAATAACACTGGAAATGTTCCTTCACTTTTAGGCTCAACTACCCCTAGCTGTATTAATTTTACTTTTTGCATTGCTGACTCTGGTATTTGGTAGGGTTGTGAGTTAACATGTTCTTGTGGAGTAGTCTCAGTATGATGTTGAATCAAGTTTGTTCTGCCAGGCAGTTCTGAAAATATTTCCTCCTTCCATAACAGAAATTGTTATATTTATTTAGTATTTCGTGTGGCTTGGACAGTGAATTGTTCATCTGAACTCTATTACTTCATCTTGCTTTTTCTGCTATTTGGTGCTACTTGTTCTCTAAAGTGTTCAACTGCAACTTTTCTGTTGCATTTATTACTACGTATTTCTAGCCTGTTTAAATTGTAAATGTTATTTTAAGCCTCTTAGTTTTGCTTTAAGCATTTGGGCTTTAGACCTACCCCTTAGATCTTCCTGGCCTTTCTCCCTCAGATTCTGACAAATATGGACAGACAATTTCCTACAATTTCTCCTGCCAGTCTGGTTGATATTGGCATCCTGAGAGAGTGTAGCAACTGCCTCATGTACACAGACTACCACCTAGGAACATAATTTGTGAGCAATGCAATTACATTAGGAACCTAGAGTCCAAGCTCTCTCCCCCTCAAAAGCCAGTATATCTATCACTGAGAAGGTTGTCAGCACAAACACCACACCTCAAACACCACCCACACCTACACAACACACACCCACATATTTGGAGGTCCTCAACAGAAACATACCCAAATAAAGGAGACCTCCGGGGCAAAAACACACAGCCCTCTACACCACATAACCACATAGTTCACACACCTGTGTCACACAGCCACTAAGGCTTAACCATAAACTCAACATATTAGTCTTAGGAGACTCCATTGTGAAACACACAGATGTGCCTCTCAAAAGGCTGGATAAGAAGAAAGTCACAGTAAGTTATCTGTCAGGGGCCAGAATCCACCATATCACATACGCACTTAAGTCTCCCAGCAATAGGTACTGTTATGACTCTGTCATAGTCCATGTTCACGTGAATGACTTGAAATGTACCTCCCTGGACTATATGAAGACAGACATGATTGAACTCGCTGAATATGTGTCCCAGGCGGGTATGTCCATAGCTTTAAGCAGCATTCAACCATCACCCAGAATGATGCCTCAATACAAACAGAAAATGATTGACTTTGACAATTGGCTTAGATTCTGGCGTCATTCCAGGGGGATACAGTACCTGACAGCCTGGGAAGATATGATCAACAGATCACGATGTTTTGCCAGAGATTGACTGCATCTGTCTCACTTGGGCTTCAGGCTTCTGGCAAAGGCTCTTCCCTCTACCATAGTGTCTTTTTTAGGAAAGGTGATGAAGTTAAAACTACCAACATAAAAATTTCAACAAAACACAAATTAAAGGCCGTGCTGCTAAATGCCAGGAGTCTAAAGATGAAACTGCACTTATTGCAAGCATTCTTAACCCTGGAAAATGCTGACATCTCTGCAGTCACAGTAACCTGGTTCAAAGCTGCAGAGAGCACCCCAGCCTTACCTGGTTACTCATCCTATCATACATTCAGACCCCAAAATCTGGGCAGTAAAGCCAAAGGAGGTGGAGTTTCAATATATATTAAAGACATACACACCACCAGGCTGGTCAAACAGTATGACACACAGGAAACACTCCAGGTGCAGTTAACAAGACCCATATACAAATCATAACTAGCTACTAGCCCCCAAATCTGACTCAAGATGCCCAACCTGCCTATCTGAACCTCTTCGAATCTATCAAGATTCAACCCTTTGCCCTGATCCTGAGTGACTTTAACTGCCCAGACATAGACTGGAAGAACTACTCATGCCAAAACACAAATGCCCAGAGATTCCTCAATTTTGTCAATGCAAATGCTTTGGAACAGTTAGTCAATACCCCCACAAGAGGTGATAATATCTTGGACTTGATATTAACCAACATGAGTAACCACTGCAACATCCCTGCATATCATCCTATCTGGTAAGATCCGACCATAAAGTGGTCCCTTTCAAAGTCACCATCTCCCCCAATCCCCCTCTAGCTAGGGCCAAACAAAAAATCTTCTCCAAAGCTGATTACAGCCTCCTGAGGGATGGTATAAACAGCTTCACAGCCCTCTCCCCCTCTCTAGGAAATGGCACCAGTATCCAAAACTATACCAAAGCACTATACGAGTATTTATATATATGCATGGAATCAGGAATACCTGACAGGAACAAATCATCCTCCGCAAGGAAGAGCAAACCTGTCTGATGGAAATCTACAATAAATAAACTCTAAGGAAAAAATTGCTGTCCAGGACCAAAAAGGAGCAGGTGCCCAACTGGAAGCAATCTCTCCTTAGCTTGAACAAGCAAATAAGAGCACTAGTGAAATCTTATAAAGTAAACTTCAAATCCAAATTGGCCACATCTACTAGATACAATAATAAGACATTCTTCACATATGTCCTCAGTCACAAAGGAAGCACACAGATCTGTTCTAAACTGGTAGTCAAGGACACCACATATACAAATGCTGTAAATATAGTAAACTTGCTGACTGACAGATTCAGCAAAAACTTCACCCCTCTGTCCCCCCTTCAGTAAATCATGACATTCCCAGTACTTGCCCTTTCCCCTTATATCTAAAGAACAGATCATCACTGCTCTCTCAAAGGCAAAAAAATATAGCCTCCATGGGGCCCTATAACATCCCAGGCTGCATCCTACATGAACTCAGACAGAATCTTGCAGCACCATTAGGTGCCCTGTTCAGTCAAAGCCCGAGTACTGGCTTCATCCCAGCTGAGTGGAGGACAGCCACTGTCATCCCTTTGCACAAAGGTGGAGTGTCCACCGATCCAGGAAATTATAGATTTATCAGCCTAACTAGCCTGATCTGCAAGGCCATGGAACAGATTATCATGGACCTCATTAGCAAGGACATTGGCAACCTCCAAACACTCGATCCCACACAGTTTGGCTTTGTCAAGGAGAGGTCATGTCTGTTAAATTTGGTCGACTTCTTTGAGACAGTCACCAAAGCCATGGATGTGGAGAAGATGGTGCACACTGCCTACCTTGGCCTGGCCAAAGCCTTCGACATTATTCCCCACTCAGGCATAATAGATAAACTCTCTCAACTAGGCATCAATCTATATGTTACCAGATGGATAGCTAACTGGCTCAGTGATAGAACCCCCCTAGTTAAAATAGGTGATTCCACCTCAAGCAGTAGACCCGTAACAAGTGGCATACCCCAGGGTTCAGTCTTGGGGCCTCTGTTAATTAGGATATACTTTTCTGAGGTGCAGGCCAAAACCTTTGGGCTATGACTGACCAAGTTTGCAGATGACTGCGAGCTGGGAGCTGTCATCAATTCCCCTAATGACGTGGACATCGTCCAAGAGGGTCTCACCCAAACAAATGACTGGTGCCAGAAACATGGCCACAAGCTGAATACCAAAAAAATGCATCATCAACCCATTTGGGGAGAGTGATGTCCCCACAAACTATCACATTAACAACAATGTCCTAAACACACACTCAGTCATGAGGGATTTGGTTACCCAGGTTGATAGCAAACTGACTTTTGACCACCATATTGCCTTCATTGTACAGAAAGCTTTCTACATGGCCCACCTCATAAGTAAGGGTATCTCATCCAGGGACAAGAAAACCATAACATCCCTGTATTCTTCCCTTATAAGGCCCATTATTGAGTACAATGTCCCGTTCGCATTTACCTCGCAAAGCACATGCAGCAGCTGGAGAGACCACAGAGGGTCCTCACTAGGAAAATCCAGGGCCTGAAAAATCTACCATACATAGATAGGCTAAAAGCCCTATTCCTCTACCCAGTTTCATACAGACTCCTCAAAAGTGACCTCTGTCTGGCATACAAGGCGATCTCAGACCCCGCCTCTACGGGTCTGCTGCATATCCGCAAGTCAAGCTCCACTTGAGTAACCCGCATGCGCGGCCTCAACCTGGTCTGTAACATTTATTTATTTATTTATTTCCAGTTTGATGACCGGGGATGTCCACTGGGCTCAAGGATCCCGTTTTCAGTGGAGGCCCGGGGAGAAAAGCTCCATGTTACAAAGTTTAGATACAGATACAATATAGAAAAGAAAAACAATTTACAATTATGTTTCTGGCTAGAGAGCAGGTGTAACTTTGTAGGTACATGTTACCTTTGGATACAGACACAATATTATTAATGAACAATTTACAGTAACATTTCATGTTAGAGAGCAGGTGTAAATTCTTAGGTACATGGTACAAATTTGATATTTACAATATGTACATGTGTGTGGTAGCCTATAGATCATAGCTAGAGAGGCTAGTAATCATAACTGGAGAGGGATTTAGAGGTGGAGAGAGAATTATAGGACTAGGTGGGGAGAATACAGTTGCATTTTCTGTTTGAGTAAAGGTAGGAATGTAGCTGAGTTTTAAAGTTTTCAGAGTTTGCACAGGTCCTTAGAGAGGAAGGAAGAGAATTCCATTTTTTGCTAAGGAAAAGGATAGCAGGACTTGTTGGCAGGACAGATTTGTGTCCCAGAGACTCCCCCATCTGTGGAATAGACTCCCTCTCCACGTCAAGCAGAGTACCTCTTTACCCCTTTTTAAGTGCAACCTGGATAAGTGGATGGAAAACCGAAAATACATCTGTGGGATTCCACCCGTGTCCATGCTGGCAGGGGTATCAGGTGCTGACTTGTCTAAACATGGGCTAAACTCTTGGCTATGCCTATAAGGGCCTTAGGGCCAATAGCCTAGTAACTTTCTGTGATCCTATGAACTACTGACATAAAGGGCAATTTCTTTCTTTATCAGATGCGTTATTCTTTATGATAAACTAACTTTCAAAGTTTATAATTCTTTCCACTGTTTCAGACTGTTGATAAGGTATATGTTTTCTGGTCTTCATTTACTTGTCTGTCTAACTCTGTTTTATCTGTTATTTCAAATATACCCTGCCATCTAACCATACCACTTTATTTTCTATTGAGGGATACCAAAACCATCACATGGCCTCCCGCTTTAAAATGCTGAGTCCTTGCATTTCTATTATACATCCCTTGCTCTGCAGCTTGGGCTCTTTCCATGTATTCTTACACTAGGGGTATCACTACTTTCATCCTAACTTACAAGCAGTTATAGCATTTTAACATACTTTTAAATTGTGTTTTCTCTTCTTTCCAGGTTCCACTGGCATATTCTAGTAGTGTATAAGCTGTCTGCCATACAATATAACTCAAAAGGACTGAACCTGCTCAAGGTTTGTGGCACTACTCAAATGGAAAATAGGAGGGTTGGTATTACCTTGGCCCAGTTTTTGTCATCTTTCTTGGTGACTTTTCTTAGCGTAGACTTCAGTGTTCAGATAAAATACTCAGATGATCTGTCCATATGGGATTGTACTCTGGGGGGTTTAGCTGCTTAACCTTAAAGCACTGGAACAGTTGTTCTATTATTCTAGACATAAAGGGAGCCCCTAATGAACCAGTATTTCCTGTGTTATTCCTACCCTGGAAAATCATCATCTTCTTTCAGCTGTTCCAGTTAGGGGTCGCCACAGCGGATCATCTGTTTCCATTTCTTTCTGTCCTCTGCATCTTGCTCTGTCACACCAACCACCTGCATGTCCTCTGTCACCACATCCATAAACCTTATCTTAGGCCTCCCTCTTTTCCTGTTACTTGGTGCTTCATCCTTAGCATCTTTTTCCCAATATACTCAGCATCCCTCCTCAGCACATGTCCAAATCAATGTAATCTTGCCTCTCTGGCTTTGTCTCCAAACCTTCCAAACTGGGCTGACCCTCTAATATACTTCCTAATCCTGTCCACCCTCATCACCCAGTGCAAATCTTAACATCTTTAACTCTGCCACATCCAGCTCTAACTCCTGCCTTTTTGTCAATGCCACTGTCTCCAACCCATATAACATAGCTGGTCTCACTACCCTCTTGTAGACCTTCCCTTTCACTCTTACTGGTACTCGTCTGTCACAAATCACTACTGACACTCTTCTCCACCCGCTGCTCCATCCTGCCTGTACTCTCTTCTTCACCTCTCTTCCACAGTCACCATTACTCTGAACTATTAATCTCAAGTATTTAAACTCATCCACCTTCACCACCTCTACTCCTTGCATCCTCACCATTCCTCTATCCTCCCTCTCATTCACACACATATATTCTTAGTCCTGCTGACCTCCATTCCTCTTCTCTTTAAAGCATGTCTCTATCTGTCCAGGGTCTCCTCCATCTGTTCCCTACTCTCACTACAGATCACAATGTCATCTGCAAACATCATAGTCCACGGGGACTCCTGTCTGATCTCGTCTGTCAACCTGTCCATCACCATTGCAAATAAGAAAGGGCTCAGAGCTGATCCTTGATGTAATCCCACCTCCAACTTAAACGCATCCATCACTCCCACTGCAGACCTCACCGCTGTCACACTACTCTCGTACATATCCTGTACCACTCTTACATACTTCTCTGACACTCCCAGCTTCCTCAAGCAATACCACAACTCCTCTCTAGGCACCCTGTCATATGCTTTCTCTAAGTCTACAAAAACACAATGCAACTCCTTCTGACCTTCTCTGTACTTCTCCATCAACATTCTCAGAGTAAACATCGCATCTGTAGTGCTGTTTCCCGGCATGAAACCATACTGCTGATCACTAATCATCACGTCCCTTCTTAACCTAGCTTCCACTACTCTTTCCCATAACTTCATGCTGTGACTGATCAATTTAATCCCCCTGTAGTTACTACAGCTCTGCACATCACCCTTATTCTTAAACATCGGTACCAAAACACTTTTTCTCCATTCCACAGGCATCCTCTCACTTTCCAAGACTTCATTAAACAATCTGGTTAGAAACTCCACTGCCATTTCACCTAAACACCTCCATGCTTCCACAGGTATGTCATCTGGACCAACAGCCTTTCCATTCTTCATCCTCTTCATAGCTATCCTTACTTCCTCCTTGCTAATTCATTGCACTTTATGATTCACTATCCCCACATCATCCAACCTTCTCTCCCTCTCATTCTCTTCATTCATCAACCCCTCAAAGTACTCTTTCCATCTGCTCAACACACTCTCCTCACTTGTGAGTATGTTTCCCTCATTATCCTTTATCACCTTTACCTGCTGCACATCTTTCCTAGCTCGGTCCCTCTGTCTAGCCAATCAGTACAGGTCCTTTTCTCCCTCCTTAGTGTCCAACCTTTCATACAACTCTTCATATGCCTTATCCTTAGCCTTCGCCACCTCTCTCTTTGCCATGCATCTCATCTCCTTATACTCCTGTCTACTTTTTTAATCTCTCTGACAATCCCACTTCTTCTTTGCTAACCTCTTTCTCTGTATACTCTCCTGTACTTCCTCATTCCACCACCATGTCTCCTTGTTGTCCTTCCTCTGTCCAGATGTCATACCAAGCACCTTTCTAGCTGTCTCCCTTACTAGCTCTGCTGTAGTTACCCAGCTATTTGGTAATTCTTCACTGCCACCCAGTGCCTGTCTTAACTCTTCCTTGAACTCCACCTCACAATTACCCTTTTTCAATTTCCACCATTTGATCCTTAGTGCAGCTTTTGCACCCCTCCTCATCTTTTTGATCACCAACGTCATCCTACAAACCACCATCCTATGCTGCCTAACTACACTTTCCCCGGTCACCACTTTACAGTCTCCAATTTCCTTCAAACAGGCCCTCCTACATAAGATATGATCCACATGTGTGCATCTTCCTCCACTCTTGTATGTCACCCTATGCCCCTCTCTCTTGTTAAAATATGTATTCACCACAGCCATGTCCATCCTTTTCACAAAATCCACTACCATCTGACCTTCTGCATTCCTTTGCTTAACACCATACCTACCCATCACTTCCTCATCCCCTCTGTTCCCTTCACCAACATGCCCAGTGAAATCTGCTCCAATCACCACTCTCTCACCCTTGGGTACAGTCATCACTACTTCATCCAACTCACTCCAAAATTTTTCTTTCTCATCCATCGCACACCCAACTTGTGGAGCATATGCACTAACATTCATCATTACACCATCAATTTCCAGCTTCATAAACATCACTCTATCCGACACTCTTTTCACCTCCAAAACACTCTCAGCATACTGTTCCTTCAGGATAACTCCTACGCCATTTCTCCTCCCATCCACACCATGATAAAACAATTTGAACCCACCTCCGATACACCTAGCCTTACTCCTGTTCCATCTGGTCTCTGGCACACACAATATACCAACCTTCCTTCTGTCCATCATATCGGCTAGCTCTCTCCCTAAACCAGTCATACTGCCAACATTCAAAGTTCTGACCCTCACTACCACAGTCCTAGCCTTTCTCTTCTCTTCCTGCCTTCCCCCTCTATTCCTACCATGGAAAATAATAAGACTAACTCCCCAACAATATATTTTGCATTATCTTTACATAAAGGGATAGCTTCAAGCAGAAGCACATCTAGAGAGGGGCAAATAGGGCAGACACCTCAGGTGCAATGCATTAGGGGGCACAATTGGTAGAGATTCTTTTTTTTTTTTTTTATTTTCTCGTCACAAGATAATTGTAGTTTTTTTTTCTGCTCTCACATATGGTACAATATGTAGATCATTAGAACCTAGCTGAGTATAGGAGAAGCACCAGACTGGAGCAGGGACTTTTTTCTGTTTATTTACTTTCTTTTTTACTTATTTTTTGAGAATGTAGCATAGCTGTAAGGTGACAGGATCTGGCATTCATCCTTAGTACAGGAGGAGAACCAGATTGTTGAAGGGACCTTATTTTTTGCACTTCCAATGAAGAGCTGAGAAGTTAGGGAGAGGGCAGGGATTTACCCAGGAATGCCAGAGTTATGGGGACAACGTTTTTTTGTTTTTGCTCTTTGACTGAAGAACTGGAGAGGCAGGGTGCCAGATCAGAGACCAACCCTGAGCACTAGATGAGCCAGCTATGACTCTAGCCTGATGATTAGTTGCAGAGTCCGAAATAACTAAAATATATTGAAATCCACTGCTGTATTAATATGCTTGAATTACATCTCTACAATGGGCATTGGAATCAAAGGATTTTTAAAATCTGAATGAGGGGCTGCCTTCTGGCACTCAGTGAATCCAGTACAGAACTTCTCAATTTCTTTCATTATTTTAGGCCAGCAAAACCTTCCTAGTATCTCTGCCTTAGTACTTGGGTATGTGCTAATCTCATCAGTAGATTTCTGAAAGATTTGTGTACCAATACTTTGCACACTGCTTCCTCTCTCTCTCCCCCCCCCTCTCTCTCTCCTTACTTATTCTGTATAACAAGTCACTTTGTAACTTATGAATAAGAAGTAGGAAGAACTTACTCAGTTTATTTCCCTACAATCCTAGGCATATCTTCCCCTTGCCCTGCACAAAGTGCAGTCTTTCCACTGTGCCTTTTTAATATGTAACTGGCTTACCTGAATATCACCTTGTCATGAGTTAGAAAGCAATGATGTTCTTCGTGTTTCACTGTTGCGTCATCACATTTGTGTTATCTGCTTGCAGGTAGCCCTCAGTCGGCCTGATTATCAATGTCTTGGGGTCTGCGTCAGTTGCTGTCTCATCTTCCCTGACGTCAGGTAGTCAGGGGTATAAAGCATGCAGCTGACGCCATTACATCAGTCTTTCTTGCTGTGCGGTGCCCGACGCAGAAGCAGTTCGCAAGTGCCGGTCGACTGACTTCTGAAATTTTCGTTTTCGAGTTTCAGAACCGAAGTCTTCAGCTAAAGCTAAGTACCCAGTTGGGGAAACTTTTTCTTGCTCTAAACCGATGTCAGTAAAAGTCAATATTTGTATTTCTTGTTTAAAGCAAATACCTCACAAAGATTTTCATTCGTACTGTATTCCTCGCCTAGGCCCAGACCACGATGTACCTCGCTGTCGGTTTTGTACCTTATTTAAGCAACAAACTATTCCTTGTCGGTATATTTACGCATCTAAATATTTTGGTACTCAGTTCAATTATCCAGATATGTCTTCAGTACACCATCCGACTACCGACATTCTGAAAAAACGCAAAGATAAAGACAGAGAAAGGCTGCCTAGGTACAAAGCTGCCAACAACGCTTCTCCTAAGCCAGTCGCCAGTTCGCCGGTACTCAGTGAGGTGCTTTCGCAGCCCCTGATACCTGCTACTTCAGATTCGCAGGCCTCTACTGAGACCCATTCAGAGTCTGGTATGCCATGAGATGCTTCTACTGTGGAACCTGCGGAGGTCTCTACCTTGGATGGGTCCGGAGCTGCTGTGCAGGCACCGGCTTCTGGGAGTGTATTCAGGCCTACTGACTTGCATATTAAATTGATGCCATCTTCTTCTTCAAGGCCTAAAACTCAAACTATGTCTAGAAAACCAGCGCACAGACTGCATGGTCAGGCCTCTATGACTAAAAAACAGATGATAAGAATGTCTGAAGACCTTATTACTTTAATCAGGGGAAGCCAACCTTCCCCCTCTAAGAGACCTAGGACTGAATTTGCTTATGATACTTCTGACCAGGATTCTGAAATGTCTGTTTCCTCTGAGGACCAGGATTTACCCTTATCTACCTATGAGGATTCTGATGTAGAGAATTCTATTCCCTCTGCTTCCCCCCAGAGGATTTCTCTTTTGGTGAAACCCTGCATACTCTTAGGGAGCAGTTTCGCTGGGAAAGCCAGGATTACTCTGATTCTAAAAAGATGCTTAGGGATTTCTTACTCCTGCCCCAACACAGGCCTTTAGCTATTCCTCCTGTGCTAGACATTGTTGATGATGCCTTTTTGGAATCTAGTTTGGCCCCTGATTCTTTACCTCCTGCTCCCAGAAAACCTGATAGATATTACAGGGTTCCTGACTCTTACAAGTTCCTTTTTAAAAATCCTACTGAGGATCCTGAGACCATTTCACAGGGATCCAAGGGCATCAAGACTACTAATGCCAAAAATCCTACCCCCTCTGATAGAGACTCCAGGGCGCTGGATAGATGGGGTAAGAAAGTATACACTTCTGCAACTTTGGCCATTAGGGCCTTAAACTACTAGTTTCATATGTATCAGCGGCATATCATTGGATTACTTAAACAGAAAATGATGTTGACTCCTGACTGTGCTGAAAATAAAGATTTACAGGATTTAATGCATTCTGCTGAACAGGTTGGAAAGCATACTTTACAATGTAGTTTTGATTCGCTAGTGGCATCTACTTGTCATCTTAGCCTCATATACACTGTTACTGTTTTTACATCAGCAGTTAAACCCCAACTCGTCCAAGATGTACCTGCATTTCTTATGTCTAACATCTCACTTGTGTAGTTACCATATCATTCTTCTTGTGGAATAAGAAAAATGTTCATATTATAAGTACGAAGGCTGTAAATTACATAATGCATATTCATCTGCAAACCCCCAAACAAGTACTTTTGTACATTTCACATCATCCTTTATTGTAAGCATTTGTATGGCGTACATTACATAACTAGCAGATACTAACTCTGCATTTAAATTTCAGTTTAAGTCAGTTCCAGCTATAAAACTGTTAGAAAATTCCATGCTACAAAATGGGCAATCAAAATCCCATAACCACTGCTACTATTAAATCTACTCTAGCCCTGTACAGGAAAAAATAAGCCATCTCTCAATAAAGAAATTTCAAATTGCAACTTGTTCACCTCACTACAAGCTAACAGTAGAGTTATACATCCTGGCTTGTTGAGCTGTCTTTAAGCAACAGTATTCTCTGCACTGTAAAAATCTACTGCCAATCATTAGCGAACCAGAGTTCCGCTGTGGCGACCCCTAACCGGGAAAAGCCAAAAGACAAACAACAACAACAATTAAGCGTCATCATATAGACTGCTGGATGTCAACATACACAGACAAGCCCTATCTTTATTCTTCAAAAGAAAATACTTAAAAGAGCCAGCAAAACTGTATAGATTTAAATTTCTTCCCCATCATACAGAATACTTAAAATGCAATGCAGTAAACAACTGCTGTGATGCACATGTCTCTATGTTCCACACATCTTGGTTTTCTACAAGAAGTGAACAAATTAAAACCCTACAAGAGACTGAAAGTCAAAGGAAAATACATATGCACATATCTACCTAAAACTCTATACAGCTGAAATGCCTTTCTCAGGAAATGGAACTTTAGATGAGCAAAAATTACTGACACAATGGCTTTCACATTTCAGGGATTTACTGCTCTTCAACAAATATATATCTGTTGTGAACAAGTTTTAAAGACAAGAGACATCTGAAAATGTAGACACAAACCCACTTAACGCATCAAACTGCACAAAGGAAATTTATTAAAGAGGGACTTCGAAGTAAAAAAAAAAAAAAATCAAACGAGATTGGCACCCGCAGACTTCTTAAACAAAGAGACACATTCACACCATTTAATGTTTTTTTGTAAGTTATATAGGACTGTGACTTGTCAGATAATGCAGTTTATCTGATGTATGCTGGACCAAAGTCTCTAAACAAGCTCTGACTTCCAGATTCACTAAATTAGGAGGTTTGATCCTACATAAACGTATTTTCACCTCCTTTGATGTGGCATAAACATGCATAAAACACGGGGGCTGGTTCTTTGTTAGAGACCAGTTCTACTGTTCTACACTTTATTAATATGTAAACAGTCACAGTTACATGTTGTCCACCTAACAAAAAAATCAGTTTGTCTCTGCGATATGCTTAACTTTTTGTATAGACCTTCTCATGGTAATTTATTTAAATCAGGATTTCACCTCCATTTTTCTTTTTTCGCTCTTCATTCAATGATTTGAAAGGTAGCAAAGGACCTGTGTGCATGCTAAATGCATGCAGATGTATACTTTATTTATTTATTTAGGGTATGGGTGGCGGTGGGGTCCACTGCTGGTTTTAATGTGGCACGTGATTTCATAAAGTCACATCGCTTCAATAATATACGATTCAAAATTTCAACCTACCTAGCTAGTGGCTACAATAAAGAGAAACTACACACACAAACATAAATACACATATGCTCATCTCACTCGTATTCACAAATTCACACAGACATACACATCTGCAAAAACGTCAACATTTATTATTTTAGTGACAGGGAGAGAAAGAGGGATAAGAAACTATGACAAAATCTAGCCAGTAGCCACTTTTTTTTTTACCTGGAGGAGTTGGAGGAGGAAGGAAGTCAAAATCAGTTTCTCATGCTCTTTCTCTTAGTTTGACTGTCACCGTGACCGGCTGGGCAGACTAACTCTGCAGGCTGCAGCTCGATTGCTGCACATAACGGCTCAGTTGCTCACTAGTTGCTCATATTAAATTAAGGGGAAAAGAACAGCTCAAGACTCAAGAGCTGCTCCATTCATTGGTCTGATTCTGACACTGTGTGCTGCTGACTGCTGCTATTTTAAATCCAGCATGGCAAATTGATTCCTCTTCCATAGCCACGTACGGAAAAAGGAAACAAAGAGAGTACACATCCCCCGAGGCCTCACCTTAATTCCAACAGGCTGACAGTTTGTATCATGAAGCTGAAGTCATCGCTCACACCCCTGTATGTGATGACACCAGCAAAAACTTTGCAAAAAAAAATTTTGAAAAAAAACCTGGGAAATTCAGGAATTGATGGGGCCACTCGGGAATTCGTGGCACCCCATTATTTTGCCCTCATAACCAGTAAATAGACTAAATACCTAGGAAGTCAGTACAGTTAAGAGGTAAATGCAACTGTAAAAGTGGGGGGGGGCTCCCCCTCCCCCTCGCTCTATGGTTCCGGTGCCCATGCATGTATGTTGCACCAGACAAGAGGAAATCGAGAGACATACAATCACCTCAGAAAAGATTAATGTTGCACATCTAGAGGTCAGTGTATCAGATCAACCAAGGAAGCATGGATCCACAATAGGGAACAACCATCTCATAAAAATGTCACATCTGTTTATCCCTAAAAAATCAGACTAGGGAATGACTGTGGGCATACTTTATGTAGACTGTGGACAGTTTACTAAAACATGAATCACCAAATCATGTTTCAGACAACAAATGTTTAAAACAAATGAAAACAAGTCTCACAGCAGATGCATTCAAAACACAAAACACAGTAACCATGGCAAAATAGAGAAACATCTTTAAAAACATATATGCCAATACAAACAGCCCTATTTAATAAGATGCCACTGGAGATATGTAAATTTCCTCTCAAAATTAAAACTGTTTTGGCAGAGTTGTGAAAGCACAATGTGAATGAGGTGTTTAATAACACAACTGGGCAACACGACAGATGCCATTAGCTACAAACATGTAGTACACCTGTGTAGGTGAAAGCACAATGTGAATGAGGTGTTTAATAACGCAAGTGGGCAACACGACAGATGCCATTAGCTACAAACATGTAGTACACCTGTGTAGGTGAAAGCACAATGTGAATGAGGTGTTTAATAACACAAGTGGGCAACACGACAGATGCCATTAGCTACAAACATATAGTACACCTATGTAGGTAAAAGCACAATGTGAATGAGGTGTTTAATAACACAACTGGGCAACATGACAGATGCCATTAGCTACAAACATGTAGTACACCTGTGTAGGTGAAAGCACAATGTGAATGAGGTGTTTAATAACGCAAGTGGGCAACATGACAGATGCCATTAGCTACAAACATGTAGTACACCTGTGTAGGTGAAAGCACAATGTGAATGAGGTGCTTAATAATGCAAAGTGGGCAACACAACAGATGCCATTAGCTACAAACATGTAGTACACCTGTGTAGGTGAAAGCACAATGTGAATGAGGTGTTTAATAACACAACTGGGCAACACGACAAATGGCATTAGCTACAAACATGTAGTACACCTGTGTAGGTGAAAGCACAATGTGAATGAGGTGTTTAATAACACAAGTGGGCAACACGACATATGCC
Organism: Protopterus annectens; assembly: GCF_019279795.1. Taxonomy (NCBI): domain Eukaryota; kingdom Metazoa; phylum Chordata; order Ceratodontiformes; family Protopteridae; genus Protopterus; species Protopterus annectens. Next base: position 772,440,410 of record NC_056733.1, read on the forward strand.
ATTAGCTACAAACATGTAGTACACCTGTGTAGGTGAAAGCACAATGTGAATGAGGTGTTTAATAACGCAAGTGGGCAACACGACAGATGCCATTAGCTACAAACATGTAGTACACCTGTGTAGGTGAAAGCACAATGTGAATGAGGTGTTTAATAACGCAAGTGGGCAACACGACAGATGCCATTAGCTACAAACATGTAGTACACCTATGTAGGTGAAAGCACAATGTGAATGAGGTGTTTAATAACACAAGTGGGCAACACGACAGATGCCATTAGCTACAAACATGTAGTACACCTGTGTAGGTGAAAGCACAATATGAATGAGGTGTTTAATAACACAAGTGGGCAACACGACAGATGCCATTAGCTACAAACATGTAGTACACCTGTATAGGTGAAAGCACAATGTGAATGAGGTGCTTAATAACACAACTGGGCAACACAACAGATGCCATTAGCTACAAACATGTAGTACACCTGTGTAGGTGAAAGCACAATGTGAATGAGGTGTTTAATAACACAAGTGGGCAACACGACAGATGCCATTAGCTACAAACATGTAGTACACCTGTGTAGGTGAAAGCACAATGTGAATGAGGTGTTTAATAACACAAGTGGGCAACGCGACATATGCCATTAGCTACAAACATGTAGTACACCTGTGTAGGTGAAAGCACAATGTGAATGAGGTGTTTAATAACGCAAGTGGGCAACACGACAGATGCCATTAGCTACAAACATGTAGCACACCTATGTAGGTGAAAGCACAATGTGAATGAGGTGTTTAATAACACAAGTGGGCAACACGACAGATGCCATTAGCTACAAACATGTAGTACACCTGTGTAGGTGAAAGCACAATGTGAATGAGGTGTTTAATAACGCAAGTGGGCAACACGACAGATGCCATTAGCTACAAACATGTAGTACACCTGTGTAGGTGAAAGCACAATGTGAATGAGGTGTTTAATAACACAAGTGAGCAACACGACAAATGGCATTAGCTACAAACATATAGTACACCTGTGTAGGTGAAGGCACAATGTGAATGAGATGTTTAATAACACAACTGGGCAACACGACAAATGGCATTAGCTACAAACATACAGTACACCTGTGTAGGTGAAGGCACAATGTGAATGAGGTGTTTAATAACACAACTGGGCAACACGACAGATGCCATTAGCTACAAACATATAGTACACCTGTGTAGGTGAAGGCACAATGTGAATGAGGTGTTTAATAACACAACTGGGCAACACGACAAATGGCATTAGCTACAAACATGTAGTGCACCTGTGTAGGTGAAAGCACAATGTGAATGAGGTGTTTAATAACGCAAGTGGGCAACACGACAGATGCCATTAGCTACAAACATGTAGTACACCTGTGTAGGTGAAAGCACAATGTGAATGAGGTGTTTAATAACACAACTGGGCAACACGACAGATGCCATTAGCTACAAACATGTAGTACACCTGTGTAGGTGAAAGCACAATGTGAATGAGGTGTTTAATAACGCAAGTGGGCAACACGACAGATGCCATTAGCTACAAACATGTAGTACACCTGTGTAGGTGAAAGCACAATGTGAATGAGGTGTTTAATAACATAACTGGGCAACACGACAGATGCCATTAGCTACAAACATGTAGTACACCTGTGTAGGCGAAAGCACAATGTGAATGAGGTGTTTAATAACACAAGTGGGCAACATGACAGATGCCATTAGCTACAAACATGTAGTACACCTGTGTAGGCTTTTCAATATAGTATAAATGGAGATTACAGTTATGCAGGGAAATACTCTGCTTATCAAAAAAGCCTGATGTACATTTAGCTTAGGGACAGCCACTAAATAAAGTACAAACAAAAAAACAAAACAAAAAAAACAGAAGTTCTACAGCAGTTTCATATATAATTCAGGGCCGGCAAAGGCTTCCAGGGAGGGGGAGGGATAATGTGAACCAAGGAGTCAATGCAAAAAAAGGAGTTCCGCACTATGCAAGCAAAATACCTTAGTCCCACTGGAGCCCCCCCCAAAAAAAAGAATGAAAAAAATATTGTGAAGAAAACAGCACACAACAGGAAATGTGGCACTAACTACAACAACAAAAAGAAAAGGAATTGAATTTATTCTGTAACTTCAAGAATGAAATAGTGACACTTCTTACTCAGGGTGGATGATTGGTCTTTACTCTAAATAGTAGCACAGAGATATACATCATACTGATTATTGTTTCAGTAGCATTAGCTATAAGGGTTATATCCTACATAGGAAATAATAGCCAGCTAGATTCCAAAGCTTCAAGGCACCTTCCACATGCCCAAATTGTTAGTCAGCTCTAGATGAACTAATTAATAGTCAGGTTTGGACACAAAGCCCTTCTGAGATTTCCTGCTGCCAAGAAGAGTCCTCCTCTGTGGCCTTTCGAGGATTGACAGAAAGCTCCTCCATTGCTAGATAGATAAGTTCTCTTCAGGCAAAACCCTTTCATCTCTACTTTTTTAGTGTTTAAAGTTACTTTTCTTTTTGAAAAAGTACATTTGAACTAGGGAACGTATTTCTAAATGGCTGTCTCACAACTATGGCATACTTTTAAACAGGAGCACACTTTTTTTTTTTTTACTTCAGAGGTTAAAAGTTGTTTAAAAGTGTTTAAAACTACTTCTCTGGAGAAACTGTGTTAATTTTAATTTTTGAGAGTGCAAAAGTGTTTTAAAGTGATTTTTATTGTATTTTACTGAGAAAAGGTTACTTTTTATAGACTTTCCATTTTTATTGACTTGTACTGCTAAGCTTCCCAGAAAAGGTGCACTATTTTTGACTTAACCATGGAACAAAATACCGGTTCCTTGGTTGGATCTTCTTCCACTGTCAAAAAGAAAAAGATTCTTAAGCAGCCTTTGTTACCACAGCAGGCTGACATTTTGCTTCAGCCACAGGTGGGTGACCATGTTGTGGCCACAGCTGGTTCCTCAGACCATTCATTTTTTTCTTTGTATCCCTCTGATGTGCATCATACCGATCCCATGGAAAGGGGAGTAGCCACGTCCTCTGCAGTTGTTGGGGTCCCCTCAATGGGCAATAGAGAGCAACTCTTGTTGGTAATGGGGAAAGGGTCAAGGAGTGTGTCCCTTCTTAGTCAGAAAAGAATCCCCTGTGTAAACCGTGGGAAGGCTTATGCTGATATTTCTAGATCTTTCTCTCTCTCTCTTTTTTTATAGCATCCCCTGTTAAAAAGAAACAGAAAATCAAACATTTCTAATCCTGAGCAAGTTTCTTTAGAAAAGTTAGTTGTTGGGTTTGGCTCAAGGTCTTGTATAAACTTTAGACCACATAAGGTGATTTCTGTTAAAAGGAAAAGAGATGAGATTTTGAATCTGTAGGGTATTGTAAAGGGACAGAAGTTTTTTCTTTGCAGATTTTTGATTAAGATTCAGAGGAGAGTATAGTATCTGATTCTCAGTGTAAGGGTTCTCTTTTGCTAAGACTATTTCCAGAATGAACCAATGTTTTTAGTGGGAGAACACTGAGGTCTTTTAGTCACTAAGAAAATATTAAGATTTGTTACAACTGGAATTTATAGAACTTTCATTTCTTCTTTCACTGCTGTCACAGCCTGTGAATTCCCTGACATTCAGCCAGCTACTCCCAAGAAAACAGTTAGATTGTATAAATTTCCTCCATCTTTTACGTTTCTGGACACTAATACCAGACCCGACACAGCAGTTATAGCTTTAGTGAATCCAGCTGCTGCTAAACATTTTGTTAACTCCAGATCATCTCCTTCAGATAAAGATGGCAAGGCTTTTGATGAGTTTGGGGAAAAGTGCATGCTTCTGCAGCTCTGAAGTTCAGCTATTTAAACTGTCAGGTTCACATACTGAACTTTATTCTGACTTACTCTAAAACTATGGGACATGTTTTAGCTTTGGTTTCCTCTTGTTAGGAAAAAACTGCTACAGGTAATTTGGTTTCTTCTATTCCTCAAATCACTATTCATGGTTCAAAAATGTGTTTCTGACTGTTGATACAAGTTCCTGGGCTGTGACTGCTAACAGTGTTTTTAGGTGATTTACCTGGCTGCATTCTCAGAAACTCCCTGATGCTGTTAAAACTGAAATTTTCAATTCTGCCTTGGATAGTTTTTGGACCCTCTGCTGAAGATATTATCAAAAAGTTTGATAAAAGAGTTAAGTTAATTAAGGGAATTTCTCAGGTTTATCAGCTCTACTTCCCTAATTTTCCAATGGATTTTCCATGCCCTCATCTAACTTTGATAAAAAAAAAAAAAAAAACAGTCTCAGAAGAATTTTGGTAAGCAGATGTTTAAAAAGACAGTGGCATGAAGGTTCCAGAAAGAAAGCTGGAGCTCCCCCCAAAAAACAAAGGTCAGTCAATTAAGACAGAATGAATATAGCAAGGGCCTTGCCCCACCCTGACAACCCATTAACTTTTCATAGGTTCATAGGTCCATAGGTAGGTACTAGGCTAGCAGCCCTGGGGCCTATATAAGCCTAGCCAAAAAGGTTCTCTGGCTTTCGCCACCCAAGAAAATTATTTTCCTGTGTTCCTGTTGAGCAGTGCCACAGAAGTGATCTCCGGGCTGAATTTTCTATTTCCCATCCAGTCGTCAAGAATTTTCTTAAAGAGGGCCAATGAGGAGCTTTGCTTGACATGAATGGGTAGTTTGTTACAGAGTATGGGAAGTCTCTGGGACAGGAATCTATCCCTCCAACATTTTCTGTTTATTGTGGTGACAAGGTTTAGGTCCCTGGAGAGTGTGATACAGAGAGATTGGGATTTCTTTAAGTGTAGCATGTCCAACAGCTCTGGGTTTGACATAGCTTTGTATGTTAGGCAGAGATCACCTCTGAGTAGGCGATATGTAACAGAGTAAAGCTGGTGTTTTTTCAGATGGTCTGCATATGGCATCTGTTTGAGGTCGGTAATCCTCTTAGTGAGGTATTTCTGTGACCTTTCCAATTGTAGGTGTCTTGTGAGATACATGCCAAATGGGGCATTGTACTCTATAATGGGTCTGATGAGGGCTGAGTAGAGAGGAACAATGACCTCCTTTTTTCTAGAGAAGAACCCTTTTGTGATGAGGTGTGCCACATAGAAGGATTTCCTAACTACTGTGGCAATGTGGTTATCAAAGGAGAGACTACTGTCCACATGTGTCCCAAGGTCTCTTATATTTTTGGTGATTAGTGAGCTACCACCTTTGTGGTAGTTCATGGGTACCAAGTTTTTCCCAAAGAGGATGACAATGCACTTCTTGGCATTGAGCTTGAGGCCATGACTTTGACACCAAGCATATGTCTCTGTGAGGGCCTTTTGTAGAATGTCTACATCATTAAGTGATTCTATTATGGCTCCCAGTTTGCAGTCATCTGCAAACTTTGTTAGCCAAAGACCTTTTGTGTTGGCCTGCACATCAGAGAAGTGGATGTCGAACAGGAGTGGACCCAGGACTGAACCCTGTGGTACTCCACTCGTCACTGGTCTGAAGTCGGACTTGGAGTTGGCTACTTTTACTGTGTGGGTTCTGTCAGTGAGCCAGTTGGCCATCCACCTTGTGACATAGGGATTTATGCCCAGTTTAGTGAGTTTATCTATAATTCCAGAGTGGGGGATGGTATCAAAAGCCTTGGCGAGGTCAAGATAAGCTGCGTGCACTACCTTGTTCTCGTCTACAGCTCTGGTGACTTATTCAAAGAAGTCAATCAGGTTTAGTAGACATGATCTACCTTTTACAAACCCAACTGAGTTGGGTCCAGGGTTTGGAGGTTACCTATGTCTTTGTTTATAAGCTCCAAGATGATACATTCCATGGCCTTGCAGAGTAGGCTCGTCAGGTTAATGGGGCAGTAGTTTCCAGGGTCCGTGGTGGCACCCCCCTTTGTGGAGTGGGATAACCATCATTGTGCGCCATTCAGCAGGCACATAGCCTGAGGTAAGTCTATGATTGAACATGGTACCTAGGTGGAGTGCCAGTTTGTTCTGTAGTTCATGCAGTACGCAGCCTGGGATGTTGTCTAGTCCCATGGATGCTGCGTTCTTGGCTTTGGAGAGTGCGGTCTTTACTTGTTCATCCATGATTGCAGGAGATTTGCATTCTTTCAGTATTAAGATGGGCCCTTTGGAGGGTGAGAGGGTAATAAAGTTAGCACTGAACCTATCTGCCAGGATGATGGCTATATCGGTTGGTTCAGCATATTTAGTGCCATTGTGCTGTAGCTCATAGCAGATCTGAGTGTTGCCATTGAGATTCTTGACATAGCTGTAGAATGCTTTCTGGTTGTCTTTGGAATGAGAAGCAATTTTATTTTCATAACTGGCTTTGGAGGATTTTATGAGGGATTTCAGCTTCTTACTGAGGCTGACCAAGGAGTTCCTCCAATCTTGGGATTTTACTCTTTTTTGCAACAGCGTCTTCCTTCTGTTGTAGAGTTTGTTTATGGCAGGGGACCACCAGATTAGCTTCCTTTTTTGGAGGATAGCATCTTGGTTCTGTTGGGGATGGCACGATCCATGCACTTGTGTATGTGATTATACAGTGCATTTGTGTAAGATTCAGCAGTTGTACCTCTATTTTCTGTCTGCATGGGTATCGTGACGTTTTCCACTTCTGTCTTAAGAAGCATGAAGTTGGCTTTGGAGTAGTTTTTGACAGTGGTTTCCTTAATGGGTGGTGGGGGTGGGATATGGATGTCTAGGGTGATTAGCTTGTGGTCGGATCTGACCAGCGAGGAGTTGACCTCTGGCGTGGAACACTGGTTACCCATATTGGCAATGACCAGGTCCCGTATATTGTTGCCCCTGGTGGGGTGTGGACAAGCTGATCCAAGGCATTGGAATTTATGAATTCCAGAAAACGTTGAGTGAATGAGTTGGTACATGAGTAGTTTTCCAAGTTGATGGTGGGGTAGTTGAAATCGCCCATAATTAAGGTATTGGGTTGTACCTTAATATTTTCCAGTATCTTAAGAAATGAAAAGTGGGAATCTTGGGGCAAGGTGGGGGATCTGTAACAAGCTACAACCTGGATTGCAGTCTTGCCCAGTGTTAGCTGCACTTGGATAATTTTGGATGCATTATGTTGAGCAACTAGCCTGTTAGTGTGGATATGCTTAATAAATATGGACATGCCTCCACCTTTAGTGTTTTGGTCCCGGTTAGGTGGCCGAAAGGTGTGGTATGAATTAAAGCCTGGTAATGCAAGGGTGCTCTCTGGAGCCTTGAACCAGATCTCTGTCACTGCACAAATGTCAATGTTCTCCATTTTAAGGAGTGCCTCAAGTGAGTGCATTTTGAGGTTTAGACTTCTAGTATTGAGTAGCATTACCCTCAAAGTTTGCTTGCTTGTACCTGTTACGGTGGTGAATTTGACATTTGAACCTTGCCTAAAAAAGGCACTAAGGGGTGGCAAGACCCTTAGCCAGTATCTGGAATCCCAGGGGCAACAGGTGCAGGCCATCTCTGGCAAAGCATTGTGGTCTGTCGACCATATTGTCCCAAGCAGACAGGTACTGGATCCCCTTAGAATGACATCAGAAGCTTAGCCAATTGTTGAAGTCAATCATTTTGTCCTTGTACTGTGGTATCCTTCTGGGCAATGGCAGGATGCTACTCAGGGCTAGGGTCATAACTGCCTGGGCTACAAGATCTGAGAGCTCCTCCATGTCTCATGTAGTACAGGGAGGTATGTCTCAGGTCATTCACACCAACATGGACAATGACAGAGTCGTATTTGTACTTGTTGAGGAGTGAGCTGAGTGTGTGTGTTATGTGATGGATCCTGGCACCTGACAGGCAGCTGACAGTAACTTTCTCCTTGTTTAGTCTGATGAGTGGGACATCAGTGTGACTGACTATAGAGTCACCTATGACTAGTGTGTTGGGTACGTTGTTTTGCCTTATGGGCTGACGTTGAGTGGCACACTGATTTTGTGGGCTATGTGTCATTTGGGTAATGTTGGGAGGGGTGGTTGTCTGCATTTCAGCTTGGGAGGTCTCTGTTGCTTGGGCAGATTTTTTATTGAGAGTGAATGTGGGTGTGTGCTTTGTGTTTCTATGTGTGAGTTTTGAAGGACTATGTGTTGAGTATGGTGTGATGCAGGTGTTAACGTTCTCCTCTTGACTGTCTAGTCCAGTCTTGGCTGGAGAGAGCTTGGCTTCCAATTTGGCTATATAAGTGCATCTCCCAAAAGTTGTAGTGTTGGGTGGTAGGGGGAGAGGTTTGTCAGTGTACTTGAGGCAATTGCTACATTTCCCCAAGATGCCAAGATTCATCAGGTGGACAGGAGAAAACACTGGGAGCTGACCCGTGGACATGCCTGGATAGGTGATTATTTATTTAAGTATTAAGAACTGTTTTCGTCTTGACAAGTGAGGAAAGTCGAGTGCTGTAGTACTTTGTAGCTTATTTAGTGCTTACAATTAATTCTGAGCAAGTGCTGAGGACAAGGAAACAGTTTTATGTGCTGAAACTAAAACACTAGTTCTAGCTAAAACTAGCTAGTTTAAGCACCAATCCCAAGAAGAGAAGCAGGCAACGGCCTCTTTGGTGATCCACAGTCTTGTCCCAGATGAAAAGTCTGAATTGCCATGTCTCGTTTTGGCAAAAGATTGTTTCAGACAAATCGATCTGAAAGGTGATCCATTTAGGCTACAGGTGACAGTGGGAGGAATTTCCTGCTTCTCAGGGAATTCCTATTCATCCACCAGATCAAACTCCTGTACATTCCCCTGTTTTTAATCACTTGTTGCTTCAGTGGGTATAGGACCTGTTCCTATTCCCCAGTTTGGAAAAGGTTTGTACTTAAGAATGTTTCTTATGTTAAAGAAATAAAACTTTGGGAGACTAATTCTGGATCTTTCTTTCCTAAATCAGCTTGTGATAGTACCAAAGTTCAAAGTGCTACCACTTCACAACTTATTACCACTTCTTCCTCATTTGAGTTTTTTAGTAACCTTATATTTATTTAAAAGATGTATGTCATCACATCCAGATGTCAGGTGTTTATTAAAGTTTTGTGTGTCCTGGATCACATTATCAGTTATATGCCTTATTTTTTTTAATTTCTCCAAGTCTTTGGGGTTTCTAATACCATGATGGAAATGGACCCCTGTAACGAGTGATATTTCCACCACTGCCAACCAATATATGACACATGACAATCCCACCACTGCCAATCAATTTGTGACTACCCCTCTCTGGGCCAGTAATCAAGGAGCCTTAATCCTCACCACTGACACTGGAGAGGGACATGCACTTGGAATACACATTGATACACACAGTATTTCCAGGTGCAGACCTATCTGCATTAAGCACAATTTTGCTTAAGAACACATGAGGAACACACTTAGTCTGGGGTCTGGATCTCCCTATCTTTCTCTCTCCAGATCTCCAATAAGACTCTCCACTGGTACAGCTGTAGGGTTAGGTCCTCAGTCAACTGTCCAAGCCATGACCTCCAGCACCTTCTGTGTAATCCCAGTGCTTGGTGTGTGTCCCTGCTACAATTAACTGACACACACACACAAACACACACACACTTTGAGATTTGATTTTTCACACACACAAACACACATGCACACACACACACACACACACACACACACACACACACACACACATAAACACACATGCAGGCATGCATGCCCACACACCTGGGAAATGCTGGCACAGATTTATCTGCTGTGTCTGTTTCTTCCCAGAGTATAAGGTAGTTATCAATGCCAACAGACACTCCACAATCCGCTACTCTAAGGCCCTTAACAAGGGGGGGGTCAAATTATACTGTGTAATATTAATACTAATACAAATGGTAGTAGTTGACCAAGACAGCTAGGCCGACAGAAGTGGTCCACACAGTGTCACCAAAGAAATATAAACACTCTCAAAGATTAAATACTTTCTACAGGGACCAGCCACAGTAAAAGTTTAAATATATTTAATAATAAATAATAAAAGCACATGAAAATACTGGATATATCTTCACAGTAAGACACAGAGTTCAGATCACAGGAAATATTGAAAAGAACATTGATGGACAGACTCAGACAAATAAAGAAAAATATATCTAAACTAAGCTTCACTATATTCCTGACTTAATCTAGGAGAATTATTATTCCCTAATAACTTACTTGATAGATCAAGGCACAGTGATATACATGAGCAGTCTTTCTAGTCAGGTTCCCCAAAACATACTACCTTCTCAGAGATTACTCCCTGCAAATATAATATCCAAGATGGCTTGCAGAATGACCTCATCTGGTCACCTGTATCTATGTTCTCACAGTAACCCCCTTTGAAGCTGAGACAGGAATTTAGCATAGATGGCTCCAATACACATCTTAAATGTTTATGACAGTGCCTGTTGCTTCCCCTCTTTTTACTGAGCTAATGAACAAAGACTTCTTACAGACCCACTTTCTAAGAAATGTTAATGTAGAGTTTCTGTTGGCCTGGGAAACCAGATAATTGTTAAGAACGATGTCATCTAAAATGAGTCATCAGGATGTATTATCAATTTTAAAGGACTTTCTCAGAGACAGAGAGAGAGAGAGAGAGCATTTTGCATTTGTCTTCAGAACTGACCACTCACCAGCACTTGTTTTGCTCTGTCTGTATGTAAGTAGGATCTTAGACTTTAGTGTCTCTCCTAGAAATAGATAGAAAATAGTAAGTTTAGACTAGGTGTTTTCTATATTGATGTCAAAACTGTTCTAATATATTATTTTCAGCATTTTCCTGTGATCTCTGAACTCTTGACCAGCACTATGTAGTAAGAAGTATTGTATTGTGTTTTATTATTATTTATTATTAAATATTTTGAAACCTTTCAACTCTGGCTGTTTTGTGTAGAGAGAATTTCAACTCTAGAATACATTGCATGTATATAATAGTACTGCACAAAGCCATTCCAAATAAGCCTTGCTGCTCAGTCACACTTACCATTTGGATAATAATATTGCACAGTAATAATTGGACACCCTTTGGTAAAGGCCTTTTTAGTAGCTGATAAGTAAGGGTCCTGGTGGCAGTGATTACTACCTTATAGCTTGGACAGAAGGGGCACAGCTAGTGAACCTGTGCCAGCCTTCCCCATGAGTGTCTATGTGGTTGTATATAAATCATATATCAAAGTGTGTGTGTGTGTGTGTGTGTGTGTGTGTGTGTGTTTGTGTGTGTGTGTGTGTGTGTGTGTGTGTGTGTGTGTGTGTGTGTGTGTGTGTGTGTGTGTGTGTGTGTGTGTGTGAGCTACTTGGGCATGGACACGAAGCACTGGACAGATAGAGTACTAAGAGGACTTGTCTTGGGACCTTGGCTAAGGATTTAAACCAAAAACAATAAAACGACCAAAAAAATAAGAAAAGAAAAAAGAAAAGAAAAAAATCGGTCCAGTCCCAGCAAATGAACAACTTTTAATGCAAAAACATGATTAAAACAGTATTAAATGCTTTCATCTCTGCTAGGGAGACGTCTTCAGAATACATCACAATCCATTACCTGAACCATTTTAAATATTTCAATTAAGAAACATTATAATTGACTAACCAATCACCATTCAGTTTATCAAACTTCATGAATAATTAATCTATAAGTTACTAGGAAATGTTAAAAAAACACTTTACATAACCCTTTAATTCATTAAAAATGTATATACATAAGTAAGAAATGTGAAAAACATAGAATATATTAATATAATACTGTGGATTAAATAATGTTAGCTCTTTCATTTAGCATAGAGGAGAAGGATATAGCATCATTTAACCTGGGTGGGAACATTGCAGAAAACCTTAGCTTCCATTCAGTTTCTTTCTTTTTCAAGTAATTTTTCCAGTCCCCACCCCTAGGATCCAAGCTGATGTTATCTATTATACCAAACATAAATTTAGTAAAGGAAGTCCAAGATACTGAATGTTTATAAAGAGCGTTACTTAACTTTTTGTTCTTTATGTCATTCAGATGTTCATAAGCTCTACATTTTAAAGAACGCTCTGTTTTACCTACATAAAAATGTGTACATGATTCACATTCTGCTAAATATACCACCCTGCTTGTGCTGCAATTTCCCTTTTTAAAATTTACTTTACTTGTTAAACAATTATTGAGTACTAAGGAAGTCAGTTTAATAATATATGGGCATTGACTACAACTACCACATGCCCTAGTTCCATAATCTATGGAATCATTTACCTCCAACTTATGTTCAAAAAGCTTTTTAAAATTTGCCCATTTTGGTAACAAATCTTGGACCCCCACCAACCTTCTCAAACACTTTGTTATTAGTTCTAAAAATATTCCAGTTATGTGAAAAAGCAGTCTTGATACTGCTAGTAAGTGATTGAATTGCAATACACATGCTTTATCATACCTATTCTGTCCATCATTTATTCCATCTGGAGTTGATTCCTTATTTAAACCAACCCCTAGAAGTGGCTTGTATTGAGTACCCCACGCTTTGTATACTTCCCCAATGATCTCATCTATACAAATCTTGGGGTATCCCCTTTCCTGAAACATTACAGAAATGTTATCTAATTCAGCTCGGATGTCCTCAAAATGAGATGTCATCCAGACTACTCTTACTACCTGCCCTTTAATTATATTCTTTTTGTTTTGTTTCAATGGATGGTTGGTATCAAAGTGCAAATAGGCATTACAAAAGGTGTCCTTCCTAAATACTCTAGACCTGAAGCCATTCGAACCATGTGTTATAAAGGTGTCTAAGTAATTAATACCATCCTTGTCGAACTTATAAGCACATTTAAGGAAATTTGTAGTGTTGTTTAAATATTCAATAAATTCTTCTATCTCAACTCCAGTTCCCTGCCACAAAATAGAAATGTCATCTAAAAAATGGGAATACAATTTTATTTTACTCCAATGGGGGCAGCCTATAACAAATCTGCTTTCCCATTCCAAAAGCACAAAATTTGCATAAACTGGGGCACAGGCTGCCCCCATTGCCACTCCCTGAATCTGCTGATAATATTCCACTTCGAATGAAATAAAGTTGTACTCCAACACCAGGCTCATGAGTTCACAAATAAGGGTCACTTGTTCATGTGATAAGTTGGAAAAACGAAACAAGGTCTCCTCAAATAATACAAGTCCCTCATCTTTAGGAATTACAGTGAAGAGATCCTTCACATCAATAGTTAAAAAAATCAGTTCCTTAGGCCACACATCATGTTTTAATAAACCCTAAAAATTTCATGAGTCCTTGACTTAGTGGTGTGTTTTTTCTACAACATATTGTACACTATTATCAATAAATACTGCCAAAGGATGTTTCTTAGATCCTCTGGCAGCCACAATTGGTCTGAAGGGGGGTTTATTCACATTTCTATGTATCTTGGGAATTCCAAAGTATACCGGGATAACACAATGTTTTCTGCATAAAAAAATGTGCAATTCAACATCATTTCTATTACTGATCAAATATTCTTCTAAGTATGAATCTTTTCTGGAGTAAGAAATATTAATCTGATTCTTTCACACCCCTACATATGTTGTTTCATCAAACAAAAGTTGTTGCATCTCATTAGTATAATCCAGAGGTTTACAAAGGACCACTCCTCCACCATTGTCTGGGGTCATTATAAGTACAGTTTTGTCCTTTCTCAAATCCATTAACAGGTTACATTCATCCCTTGTTAAATTCCAAGGTACCTTTTTGTCATTTATATGTATTCTATAAATATCTTCCAGCACAGGTTTTTCAAAGGTGTCCGCCAAAGGGTGTAAAGGGGGATTAAAATATTTCTCTTTTTCCACCCAGATGTCCTAGATATAGGAACTTCATTAATTTCCTTATTGGCTCCACCAAAAAATATTTCAAAATTCAATTTCCTAGCATATAATTTCAAAGCTAAAATATTATCTACTAAATTTCCTTTTCCTTCTGGGATGAATTTTACCCCTTTAGAAAATAAATGGAAATAATCCTGTGTAATATGTCTATCCGTATAGTAATATAAAGTGAAACCATCTTTACTATTCACAATTGTATTATTTAGTTCTTGTACCTGTTCCCATTCTGATAGTAATTCCTCTCCTGTGACTGTGGATAATATCTCCTGTTGTATTCCCCTTTCTCCATATACCTTTGAGCCAGTCTCTCTGAGCGCCTGACTATTGGAAAATCCTGTACCTCACCTTGTATTGGTTCAAAATGGGTATTATGCTCATTATTACCCCTCAAAACCTCACTATAACTGAATGGTTCTGTTTCACCACTCTCATTCACATTTCTGTTGTAAAAATTCACAACATGTGTTGTGGGATACACCTGTTTGTACTGGGAAAATAATAGGTCTTCCCCAATCTTCCCATCTAGAACTTCCACTTCCTGTGCCAAAGCATCCTTTTGTTTTTCATAATAGAAAACTGTTTTTTCAACAAACTCATCCCTATATCATCAAAAAAATAATAATAAAATCATCTATTACATCACTATTATAAAAGATACCAAACGGAAATTTATATAATCTTAGCCCCTGAGGGACTATTTTTAAAGATAAACATTCGCTCAGGTAGGCAATGTCCACTTGTAAAGTTTTCAATTTAAAATGTCTTGGGTCTTGTGATGTCAGCAGATATGTATGCATCCCCACTATTGCAGATCTATGCATGTAATCAATTTCGAGGAGGCCCATACCACCTTCATAATGGGGAATATATAGTCTTGGTATACTCTGATTTTTATAAATCATTTGATAAGCATGAATCATGATTCTTGTTTTCCTGTCCAACTGATCCAACACCTTTTGGGGCCAGTCAGTCACTCCAAAACTATACATTAGGACAGGAAAAGCAAATTGGTTTATAACTTGGACTTTCTTCCTAGATGAGATCACCATTTTCAGTATTAATTTTAGTCTTTTAAAATATTTCTTACTAAGTTTTATTTGCATTTGTTCATGTTTTGTTGTTGATCCTTCATCAATTCCTAAATATTGATATGCTCCGTCTTGATGAAGTTCTCTTCTGTCACATTCCTATCCCAACCTAATGTTTTTGGTGCTGCAGCTTTCCTGCTTTAAAGGTTGCTTTTGCACATTTATAAAGATCAAATGACATTCTTATATCATCTGAAAAAGTTTTGTCCCCTTGCAGTTGTGCTTTCAGGTCCTCATCTGGTATACTATACAATTTTAAATCATCCACAAAAAGAAGATGACAAGTCTTTACACTTCATTGTTTTCTGGGAGCCAGCTGTTAAGTAGACAGCGTAACGGGTTAAGGGCAGGACAAAAGAGCAGCAGTGACAGAGTCACCTTGGAATATCCCCCTTTGAATTTTTATCCTTGTAATAATAATTTGTCCTTTATCACGGCTTAAGTGCCACTGTTTCATGTTCACTGTAATGTAATCGATCAGTGTAGGATGTAGTTAATACATTTTTAAGCACTCTTTTATCTGTGAATGTGGGATACTGCCAAATTCTTTTTTATAGTCTAGCCATGCCATTCTTAGATTTTCCTCCTTTTTACAGTTCTCCATTTATTTATTTAACAACAAATGATCCTTTGTTCCTTATGGCTTTCTTTTATTACCCTTTTGTTCTATTGCCATGATTGAGTTTTCTTCTAAATGACTATAAACTCTGTCGGCATCAATTCCATTCTATAGCTTATACATCGTCAGAAGGCAAGTTACTGGTCTATAGTTTTTAGGACAGCTTGCAGGTTGTCTCTTAAGTAGGAGAATTGCTTTTCCTGTTGTTAACCAGGTTGGTGTCTGCTCGGGGTATCCATATAAATAGTTCTTACTCATGGCTAAATATACATGTAAATAAGTTAATAATTTTAACCAGAAGTTAGGTACTGCATCTGGGCCTGGACTTTTCCATCTAGGAGCTTTTCAGAACTTTGTTTCAATCTCTCTGGCTGTAATTTCATCCCATTTCATATCCTGACATTTGAACTTCTTATTCTTTCTTTTACTTCTTCTATCTATCTGTTCAGTGTCTTTATTCTGTTTCACAGGATCTCCATAGATATTTATCCAAAATGTATCCATTTCTTCTTTTTTGGTGGCATTTCAATTCCTTTTGCCTTGTTTCCCAATTGTCTATAAAACTTTTTTGGGTCATCAACAAGTTGCTTATTTTGTACTTTTCCTTTATATTTATTTGCATATCTTCTAAGTTTTTCTGCCTGTGGTTACATTTTGAGTTTATTATTTGCAATAGTACATGATAGATCCTCATCTTTTCTGATACTGCACATTGGTTTTATCACATCTATCTTTCTGAGTATTTTTGTCAATCTGTTCCCTCTTCTAAACTGTTCTAACAGTGACAGTTCTTGTCTTAACTGCTTTATTGTTTTCTCTATTTGATACTTCCAAGATGGCATTTGACTTCTCCCCTTCTTTTCCCTTACTGCCCCTTGTTTTTGTGGTAAGACTTTATCTGTTATTAATTTAGCTGCACAGTAATATATCCTATTTATTTCTGTTATATCACATGAATTTCTATGAACAGTCCTAATTACTGTAACAAACAACACAAAACTAAAAGTAAAACCTAAATAACGACCAAAGCCAGTAAAAAAAAAGACCCAACTTTAATTCAGCAAAACAGTAACATTCTCTAGCGCCACAACCAAAAGGCCTTTCAAGAGTAAAAAAACAAACTGCACTCAGACAGTTAAACACGTACTCACATTAAAAACCAACAAATCAAGGCTTTCATTGAATTAAACAATCAATTTAAATACACCAATCCCCCTAATTACAAAAACATTTTCCAATTGCATTCTAAATTCAAACCACTGGGGTCAGTGTAGTGTTACATATTTCAAAACAAATAAACTCTCGGGTAACTTTTGATTTAAATCCATATCTGTAAAAATGTTCACTTTTTCTAAAATAGTACCTTGAAGATGTTTTTCATTCCCCCAAGACAAAGAGAAAAATACACAGCAAATGAACTTTCTATTTTTTGATTTCAAACGTCTCTCAAATGATCTAAAATCCTGGCTCTAAAAGACCTTTTTGTCTCTCCTATATAAAAAAAAAATTACACAGACATCTGAGGGCATAAATTAACCCCTCTGTATCGCAATTATACAATTCCCTAGGT
This sequence comes from Protopterus annectens, assembly GCF_019279795.1. Taxonomy (NCBI): domain Eukaryota; kingdom Metazoa; phylum Chordata; order Ceratodontiformes; family Protopteridae; genus Protopterus; species Protopterus annectens. The sequence goes on from NC_056733.1 coordinate 772,457,524, forward strand.
GTGCAAACAATGCCATTTATTCTCTCAAAAAAATTCACTATGTATCTACATACAGAACAGTATTACAAGAAATTACCCTTTTACCCCCATATCAATATTCAAAACTGATGTAGTATAATGACTGTGAACTAGCATATCCTTGCTATTACATCCGTGCTTGTTTGAAAAGGACAATTTACTAGGTAATAAATGAACTAAACTCTTATCCTTTAGTAAAAAATCCCAATATTTCACAATATTAGAGACAATACCAGAAAAAAATTGTATATTCTGTAACAAAATATATTTTATTTCCCCCACTTCCTTGTTCACTTATTCTAATATTACCCTGACTGTTACTTCTAACAAAGTTGCATTTTTTACTGGCTTTGGTTATTATTTAAGTCCCAATTACTGTGTTCATTTGCTGTATCAAACTTCTGACTTTTGGGGTTTTATTGACTTTCTGTAGTCTGTTTCTTTATTTAATCTTAATATGTCTGTCCATCTCTACTAAATCAAGCAACTCTTCTCTTAGATGATTTTCTTCTAAATTAAGGGTGCATTCTTTCTTCTACATTTCCTGCATGCATTTTACAAAATGTTCCAGAGCATCTTCCTGTCCACATTCTCTTTAGTTTCACCCTGTGCCATCCTTTACTCTTTTATATGGGAACTCACTGGCCTATCACACAACATTGACTGTGCCAGAGTTGCCACAGTTTCCTATTCCTTCCCTTCTGTGCAACTCCAACTGAACTTTTGTACTGGTTTTCTATGGAAAGCTCCATATTATCTTCATCTGGCAACTGATCAGATGTTTCCTGCTCCATTGCTTTCTCCTTAATTTGGGGATCCATTGATTTATCCTGTTGTGGCCTCAACGTTAGATTTTCTACACTAATCCTTCACTTTGCAGGTAATCCGTAATCTCAGTTTCTATTTCTTTAACTTCTCCATTACTAATCCTCTTTTCTACTTTTCCTCTTTGTTTTCTTAATTTTTTGTACTGTAAAATTTTCCATATCTGCATGCCTTTGCTACTATTTCTCTTCGGGTTCCTATCAGAAGACCGAAGACGCATTCTGTCAAATGCGTCTTGGTTGAATTTCAAATGTCAAAAACGCAAAATGACAAAGCAGCATATAAGCAAATTCTTTGCCTGGGAAAGAAGTCGCTTCTGTCACTTTGCCGTTTTTGGCACTCTAGTGCGATCTCAGAGTTGGTATATTTAAGTAGGGGGGTGTGGGGGTGAAGCCCCCCACTTAAAATAGTGTTTAGTGTTTTTTTTTTGTTTTGTTTTTTTTGGAACAGCGATTTTATTTCCCTGGGAAAAAAAATCACTGTTTTGGGAGTTCACTCTTTTTAGTTTTCGATTTTTTGGGATAGATATAACAGCGTTCGATCTTTTGATCATTCGCGGTTATAATATGGACCCTTTCTCTTCAAATGTCTTTGGTACTGCTCTTTTTGACTTGATTAGCGTTGCTTTCTCCTTTGCATAAATATTGCACCATATTAAATCTCTTTTTCTTTTCCATGTCCATAATTCTTCTTCAGATGTCTCCTGCTCCTCTTTTTTCTCCTTACCTGAGGGACTCGTTCCACTATACTGTGATATAACCTCTGTTAGACTTTCTACACTAAATACTGCACTTTGCAGGCATTCCATAGCTTCAGCTTCTATTTTTTTAGCTTCTTCTTTATTAATCTTTTGTTCTAGCATTGTCGCCTCACAGCAAGAGGTTCTCCCATTCAATTCTCGGCTGGAGTGCCTTCTTTGTGGAGTCTGCATGTCCTCCCCGCGGTTGAGTGATGTTTAAAGACATGCAGGTAGGTGCATGCATGAATGGGTGTGCCTTTTTTGAAGGTTGGGCATTGGGCTGGCAACCTGGCCCCGTAAAAATCCACTGCCAGTCATTAGCGGACCGGAGTTCTGCTGTGGTGATCCCTAACCGGGAAAAGCCGAAAGACATTACTTTTACTAATCTTTTGTTCTATGTTTCCTCTTTGTGAACTTTTTCTGTTGTGAAATTTTCTATATCTGGATGCCTTTGCTTGTATTTTTCTTCAAATATTTTTGGGGCTGCTTTCTTTGTACTGATTAATTTGGCTTTCTCCTTTGCATAAATATTGCACCATATTACATCTCTCTTTCTTTCCCATGTCCATATTTCTTTTTTATATCTTTCAAAATCTCTAGATTTTGTTCTTTATATTTTCACACTTCCTCACTTGCTTCTTTTTCCAAACAACCCTATGTTTCTTGATCTGTATAATGTTTTTCATAAATCTGTTATCTTAATGAACACACATTTTTATTTGAAGCTTCTGACAGTTTTTCTTTATACCCAAGCAGAGCTCCACGTGGTCCTACTTTCCTGATTTAAGTACTTTTTGGCTTTTTTTATCTGCATTGTCCTCTCTGGCTTTCATTTAATAAGATACAACTGTTTTTGTGTTTTTCTGCTATATTCTAAAGTATCTGCACTTAAAAGTAGCATTTTGGTCGACTCTGGTCGAATATTACTGTTTTTTTGCTAATTTAATTGCTGAGGCTGCTCACTAAAGTGTGCTAGCCTGTGTTAATCGATTTTACTGTTTGCCTTACTGCATTTCTGTGTTCTTTTCTAAAAAAACAAAAAAAAAAAAAAATACTCCTTGTTTTCCCGCCTTTGCTCGACTAGTTAAGACCAGTATACAGGCTTTGCTGTATTCTGGGCTGTGTGTAGTTCCTGTGTTGGCCATTGCCTTACTTGGATAGAAGGAAGTTTCTGAGCTCACCAGTGGGAGTGGGGAGCCTTGAGCAGCCTATCTGTCCCTGGGGAAGTGATCTCAGCACTTGAGCTGTAATTCATTGGTTGCCTTGGACCATTTCCAGCTCTTTTCAAGTTCCCTGTATAAAAATCCGCCTCAGGGCGTTTTTTGGCTATATACCCAAGCAGAGCTCCACGTGGTCCTGCAGAGGGTCCTGGCTACAGAGAACTGAAAGAAGCGACCACTTTCCTGATTTAAGTACTTTTGGCTTTTTTTATCTGCATTGTCCTCTCTGGCTTTCATTTAATAAGATACAACTGTTTTTGTGTTTTTCTGCTGTATTCTAAAGTATCTGCACTTAAAAGTAGCATTTTGGTCGACTCTGGTCGAATATTACTGTTTTTTTGCTAATTTAATTGCTGAGGCTGCTCACTAAAGTGTGCTAGCCTGTGTTAATCGATTTTACTGTTTGCCTTACTGCATTTCTGTGTTCTTTTCTAAAAAAACAAAAAACAAAAAAAAATACTCCTTGTTTTCCCGCCTTTGCTCGACTAGTTAAGACCAGTATACAGGCTTTGCTGTATTCTGGGCTGTGTGTAGTTCCTGTGTTGGCCATTGCCTTACTTGGATAGAAGGAAGTTTCTGAGCTCACCAGTGGGAGTGGGGAGCCTTGAGCAGCCTATCTGTCCCTGGGGGAAGTGATCTCAGCACTTGAGCTGTAATTCATTGGTTGCCTTGGACCATTTCCAGCTCTTTTCAAGTTCCCTGTATAAAAATCCGCCTCAGGGCGTTTTTTTTGGCTATATACCCAAGCAGAGCTCCACGTGGTCCTGCAGAGGGGTCCTGGCTACAGAGAACTGAAAGAAGCGACCACTTTCCTGATTTAAGTACTTTTTGGCTTTTTTTATCTGCATTGTCCTCTCTGGCTTTCATTTAATAAGATACAACTGTTTTGTGTTTTTCTGCTGTATTCTAAAGTATCTGCACTTAAAAGTAGCATTTTGGTCGACTCTGGTCGAATATTACTGTTTTTTTGCTAATTTAATTGCTGAGGCTGCTCACTAAAGTGTGCTAGCCTGTGTTAATCGATTTTACTGTTTGCCTTACTGCATTTCTGTGTTCTTTTCTAAAAAAACAAACAAAAAAAAAATACTCCTTGTTTTCCCGCCTTTGCTCGACTAGTTAAGACCAGTATACAGGCTTTGCTGTATTCTGGGCTGTGTGTAGTTCCTGTGTTGGCCATTCCCTTACTTGGATAGAAGGAAGTTTCTGAGCTCACCAATGGGAGTGGGGAGCCTTGAGCAGCCTATCTGTCCCTGGGGAAGTGATCTCAGCACTTGAGCTGTAATTCATTGGTTGCCTTGGACCATTTCCAGCTCTTTTCAAGTTCCTGTATAAAAATCCGCCTCAGGCGTTTTGCGCTTTTGCGTCGGGCGCGCCTAACAGCGGTTATACAGGTGTAAACTATTCTATACAGGTTTTAACTTTTCTGGCTCCGCCAAGTCTGCTCTTCAATTTTTCGCTTAGAAGCTGTACTGAGTCTACCTAGCTGTATATATTAGCACTTGTTTTGAACTTCTATCCTTAGCAAGCACTCATAATAAAACCAAGCACTCTTACCCTAAAGTAAGCACCACAGGCATCCACTACCCCTGTGAATACCCACTTCCCTTAAAGGCACAACACTCCTTATAATATTCTAGTATGTCGAGTGGTAGACCACTAGCATCCTCTCTTGTTCAGCTGGTTAATCTGGGAATCTTAAGACAATGTTACAATTGTCTCATGTACACAGACAACCCTCTCCTCCTTCCTACTAACACATATACTTGTGAGAGATGCAACTATATAGCCAGACTGGAGGCTGAACTCTCTCAACTCAGGACTGGCAAGACCAGTCAGGAAGAGATGGTACCCACACCCAAAGCAAAACCAGTCACACATATAACCACCACCAATGCAAACCAAACACATAAAAACACAAAGACATACTCGGAGGCTCTTGTAAAAAACTTACCAAAACAACAGAGGCCTCCAAAGCAGACACCCAGAAATACACCCCCACAAAACACAACACCTACAACACATACCTCAAGCAACAGGTGTGTCGCACAATCACAGCCCCTAAGGCAAAATACTATGCCAGAGACATTAGTAATAGGTGACTCTATAGTCAGACACACCGATGTTCCACTTACCAGGCTGAATAAGGAGAGGGTAACGGTGAGCTGCCTATCGGGGGCTAGGATCCGCCACATTACACACGCACTCAGGTCCAAAGCAAGTACAAATATGATTCAGTCATTGTCCATGCGGGTGTGAATGACCTGAGACGTACCTCCCTGGACTACATGAAAAGAGACATTGAGGAGCTCTCCGATTATGTAGCCCAGACTGGTATTACCCTGACCCTGAGCAGCATCCTGCCCTTGCCAAGAATGATGCCTCAGTACAAAGACAAAATGATCAGTTTTAACAATTGGCTTAATCACTGGTGTCATTCTAGGGGGATCCAATGTCTGTCAGCCTGGGATGATATGCTGGACAAGCCACGTTGCTTCGCAAGGGATGGCTTGCACCTGTCACCACTGGGCTTCCGGATACTGGCCAAGGCTCTTGCCACCCCCATAGTGCCTTTTTTAGGCAATGCTCAAAGGACAAATCAACCTCCATAAAACCAAAATGGAAAAAATTAAGGGTAATGCTGCTCAACGCCAGAAGTCTAAATCTCAAGATGCAGGCACTCAAGCACTTCTCAGTATGGAGAACATCGATGTCTGTGCAGTAACTGAAACCTGGTTCAAGGCTCCTGAGAGCACTCCAGCTACCAGGCTATACCTCATATCATGCGTTTCGGCCTCAAGTTCCAGGCCGAACCACAAAGGAGGGGAGTGTCCATTTTCATAAAGGACACCTACACCTCTCGATTGGTGGCTACTCATGAAGCATCAGAAACCATACAAGTTTTACTCACCATAGGCAAAACTGCCATACAACTGGTCGCATGTTATAGAACACCCTCCCAATCCCAGGAATCCCATCAAGCATTCCTGAAAACACTGGAGGATATGAATGTCACACCAAACACCATCGTATTGGGTGACTTCAATTACCCCAACATTAGACTGGGCCCACTATTCTAGCCCTAACACCCTGGCCCAAAGATTCCTGGAATTCATAAACTCAAATGCTATGGAGCAACTGGTCACTTCTCCTACGAGGAGAGATAATATACTTGACCTGATTATCACAAACATGGGGTCCAAATGCTCCTCACCGGATATAAACCCCTCACTAGTAAGATATGATCATAAACTGATCACGTTGGATGTACATATCCCACCCCCACCCCCAGAACAAAAGACTACAGTGAAAAACTTTTCAAAAGCTGACTTTGCGCTCCTTAAGTCAGAAATGATATCCTTTAAGCCTACTGGGTTAATGGAAACCACATCCCAAAATGCTGAATCCTTCACAAAAGCCTTCTACGGACATCTCCAGGAATGCATGGATCAGGCAATCCCAACTAAAACCAAGACCCACTCCACCAAGGGAAAACGCCCGGTTTGGTGGACCCCGGCTATAAACAAACTGTACAACAAAAGAAGGAAGCTACTGCAGGACAGAGCCAAATCCCACAAGGAAAGGCTTCCTGATCAGCACAAGCAAAAACTACGCTCTCTCATAAAAACATCTAAAGCAAACTTTGAGAAAAAGATTGCCAAGGATACCAAAGACAATCACAAAGCCTTCTTCAACTATGTCAGAACCTTGGGAGGAAATTCTCAGATATGCTCTGCACTGACCCTACTGACATTGCCAACATTCTGGCAGATAGGTTCAGTGCAAATTTCTCCCCTCCCTCACCCCTAAAGATGAAGTAACTATCCCTGCTGAATGTAACCTACCTGTCATCACAGACACACAGGTGAAATCAGCACTCAACAAGGCAAAAAACACAGCATCTATGGGACCCGATGGTATCCCCGGTTGCGTGTTACGTGAACTCCAAGATGAACTAAACCCACCCCTAAGAACTCTATTCAATCTTAGCCTCACTACAGGATATGTACCTGAACACTGGCGCACAGCAACAGTGGTCCCACTCCACAAAGGGGGAAATTCTACTGACCCAGGTAACTACCGCCCATAAGTTTGACCAGCCTGATCTGTAAGGCTATGGAAAGAATCATCATGGAACTCATAAATGGCGACATTGGGGATCTACAGACCCTTGATCCCACACAGTTCAGTTTTGCAAAAGGCAGATCCTGCCTCTTAAACCTGGTTGACTTCTTTGAGACAGTCACTAGTGCCATCGATGAGGGCAAGGCTGTCCACACTGCCTATTTGGACTTGGCTAAGGCCTTTGACACAATACCACACTCTGGCATCATTGACAAGCTCAGCAGCCTAAATGTAAATCCATATGTCACAAGATGGGTAGCAAATTGGCTAAAAAACAGAACCCATAAGGTTAAAATTGCTGGAGCCATGTCAGACTCAAAACCCGTCACAAGTGGTGTCCCACAGGGCTCAGTCTTGGGTCCACTCCTATTCGGCATTTATTTCTCAGATGTGAAAGCAAATATGGAAGGATTATGGCTGACAAAGTTTGCAGATGACTGCAAACTGGGTGCCATAGTGGATTCACCTGACACACACATCCTACAGAAAGGTCTCACTGAAGCGGACAACTGGTGCGGAATCATGGCCTCAAACTTAACGCCAAAAAATGTATAGTCATCCCCTTTGGGAAAAACAAAGTACCCACAAACTATCACGTAGACAATAACTCACTGAATACAGAAGATGTAATCAGAGACCTGGGGACTCAAGTCGATAGTGACCTCTCCTTTGACAACCATGTTGCCAAAGTGGTCAGAAAGACTTTCTACCTTGCCCATCTCATCATGAAGGGATTCTCATCCAGATCAAAGGAGGTCATTGTACCTCTGTATTCCTCCCTTGTCAGGCCCATGATTGAATATAATGCTCCATTTGGGATGTATCTCACCCGGCACATGCAACAACTGGAAAGACCCCAGAAGTACCTCACCAAGAGGATCATAGGTCTAAAACATGTGCCTTATCCAGCTAGATTAAAGAAACTCCAGCTCTATTCAGTAGCATACCGCCTGCTCAGAGGTGATTTGTGCCTAACATACAGGGCCATGTTCAACCAGGAATTGATGGACATGCTCCATCTCAAAAATCCAAATCCACCAGAACCACACGAGCTAAAGATTTCAACCTCTGCACAAATATGAATAGAACATGCTGGAGGGATAGATTCATAACACAGAGGTTACCCATACTCTGGAACAAAATCCCAGTTCACGTGAGACAGAGCCCTTCATTGGCACTGTTCAAGAAAAATCTCGATGCATGGATGGGAGATCGCAAGTTTACCCCGGGAGTGACCTCAGTGTCACTACTAGACAGAGGTATAGTTTACTAAATAATGGGGTTCCACATGTGTCACTACTAGAGAGGCGCAACTATATAGTATGGGGTGGCGTAAAGCCACATCACTGTTGGCTAGGCTTATAAATGCCCCCGGGCAGATAGCCTAGTACACTACTATGAAACTATGAAACTAAGTATTTTTCGTTCTTCTGATTTTTCCTCTTAATCTTTTTGTAAGTTCTGTCTAGAAATTATGGGTTGCTTGCATATTGGTAGCAATACATCTTATCTTCAACAGTCCACTCTATCTTTATGGGTCTTTTTTGGTCTATCAGTTTTTATGATTTTTGTGGACTACTACTTCCTTCTACAACAGGGGGCATCCTCTCCCTGAGCATGGCCTAGCCCCATTGTAGGAAAGTTTCTATGTCTTGAGAATTCTACACTGTCATTTTTTCCAGTACTGGCACCTGTGCCCCTACTAGGATTGGGAACTTTTTTATTCTGACTCTTGTGCACCCAGATATCTTTTTTTATTTTTTCACCTACTTCTGTCCATGATGTATGCTATATAAAATACAGTCTATATATCAGTGTCATCTTGGTGAGATTTTGTGAAAACAGGGTTCACCTTGTGAAGGTACTCACCAAGACATGAGGATGACTTCAGTTCCAGCAATACTACTCTCTTTTTCTTACTGATTTATCATCTCTCTATTCAGACCCCTCTGGACTATCCACTTCTCCAAGAGAATTCACAAAGTGTCTAGTACCAGTTGTAGCCCATTATAGGCTACAGGGTATCCATATTTTTCTGTATTTAGATGATTTGCTTATCTTTGCAGAGTCTTTTTTTTAAAGTGTCAGGAATCTCTCTTTCTCTCTCTGTTAGGTAATAGATCCCCTTCACAGACTGAGATTCAAAGAGAACATCCAAAAGCCATTTTGACTCCCTCCCTCTCACAGGATTGAGTTTCTGGAGTAATGCTGATCACCACAGTACAGACCTCTTTTCTTCACCCAGAAAACATAGATCTATATTTGATCTATTCTAGGGACATTTTACTCAGACTTTAGTCTCAGACAGGTAATACTTCAGAATTTTGGGTCTCATGACTTTCACGATTCTCATGATGTCTCTTGCAAGACTCCACATGAGAAACATAAAATGGTATCTCAAATCTCTTGGGTCCCAACATTAACACCTATTGTCTTTTCAAATTCCAGATCTGAGGTTTGTAAAAAAAAAAAGGAAATCAGACGGTGGAGACTTCAAATCTCTGAGAGTCCAGGTCTCCCTTTCTCCTCACCTGCTCCAGAGTAGTCTGTCACAACAGATGCCTCGAACATTTCCTGCAGAGTCATATCAATGTGTATAAAAACACAGGGTCTTTGGGACAAAGGAAAGGCATCTCTGATCAGTATTAGCAAAAAACTACGGGCACTCATAAAATCGTCTAAGGCCAGCTTCGAGAGAAAAATTGCACAGGACACTAAGGATAATCACAAGGCTTTCTTTAGTTATGTTAGGAACCTGGGTGGGAATTCCCAGATATGCTCAGAATTAGTCCAAAATGACAAAAAATACACCGAACCCACAGACATTGCCAAAATCCTAGCTGACAGGTTCAGCGCAAACTTCTCCCCCACTCCCCACCAAAAGGGCAAATATCTATCCCAGCAGAGTGCCTCCCTGACATCTCAGATGCTCAGGTAAGAGCTGCCCTCTCTAAAGCAAAAAACACAGCATCAATGGGACCAGACAGTGTCCCGGACTGCGTCCTACATGAACTCCAAGAAGAGCTAAACCCAAACATAAAACTACTGTTCAATCTCAGCCTTACTACAGGATATGTACCCAAAGAGTGGCGGACAGCAACAGTGGTCCCTCTCCACAAAGGTGGTGCCTCAACGGATCCTGGAAACTATCACCCCATAAGCCTGACTAGCTTGGTCTGCAAAGCTATGGAAAGGATCATCATGGACCTCATAAATAAAGATATTGGGGACCTACAGACACTGGATCCTACCCAGTTTGGCTTTGTTAAGGGCAGATCCTGCCTCTTAAACCTGGTTGATTTCTTTGAAACAGTCACTAAGGCCATTGACGAGGGGAAGGTGGTCCACACAGCCTACCTGGACCTCGCAAAAGCCTTCGATACAATACCACACTCGGGCATTATAGATAAGCTCACAAGCTTAAATATAAACCCCTATGTCACTAGATGGGTTGTAAACTGGCTCAAGGACAGAACCCACATTGTTAGAATTGCTGGAGCCATGTCAGACTCCAAACCAGTTACAAGTGGCGTTCCACAAGGCTCAGCCCTGGGACCTCTCTTGTTCGGTATATATTTCTCGGAGGTACAGGCCAACATGGAAGGACTGTGGCTGACCAAGTTTGCAGATGACTGCAAACTGGGCGCCATAATCGACACTCCAGCTGACACAAGCATCCTCCAAAAGGGCCTCATAGAAACAGACAACTGGTGCCAGAGCCATGGCCTCAAGCTAAACGCCAAAAAGTGTATAGTCTTCCCCTTTGGCAAAAACAAAGTGCCCACAAATTACCACATAGGTGGTAATCCATTAAGTACAGAAGAAGTAATTAGGGACCTGGGGACCCAAGTTGAAAGCAATCTCTCATTTGACAACCACGTGGCCAAAGTGGTTAGAAAACATTTTATATAGCCCACCTAATCATGAAGGGATTCACATCTAGATCAGGGAGGTCATCGTGCTCTTTACTCATCCCTCATCAGGCCCATAATTGAGTACAATGCCTTTGGGATGTACCTTACCAGACACCTGCAGCAACTGGAAAGACCCCAAAAGTACCTCACCAAGAGGATCAAAGGGCTCAAACAGATGCCATATGCTGCCCGGTTAAAGAAACTCCAGCTTTACTCAGTGGCATACCGCCTGCTCAGAGGCGATCTGTGCCTGACGTATAAAGCCATGTCCAACCCGGAATTAATGGACATGCTGCACCTCACAAAATCCAAATCCCATCGAGCTACGCGCTGGAGAGACTTGAACCTCAGCACTGAAATAAATAGGACATGCTGGAGGGACAGATACATAACCCAGAGGCTCCCTTCACTCTGGAATAAAATCCCAGTCCAGGTTAGGCAGAGTCCCTCATTGACTCTCTTCAAGTGGAATCTTGATGAGTGGATGGGAAATCGTAGGTTTACCCTGGGTATCACTTCTGTGTCACAGTTAGACAGAGGCACAGTATACTAACCTCGAAAAAGGGCATAGCAAAATTATTTTAAAATGGGTGGCGAAAGCCAAACACACTCTGGCTAGGCTTATAAATGCCCTAGGGCAGATATCCTAGTGTGAACCTACGAACCTATGAACCTATGAACAAGGAAGTCAGACCAAGATACACAAACTTAAAAGACACTTTTGTCTGCTCAGTAGTAGAAGGAGAAAGAGTTCAGGTCATGTCTGAGCTCGAATTCACTGTTTGAAACAATAAAGTGCCTGTTTACTATTTGCCTGAAGGCTACATTATTTGTTCTTATTGTTTTCTTGCCTGTTTACTATTTGCCTGAAGGCTACATTATTTGTTCTTATTGTTTTCTTGCCTGTTTACTATTTGCCTGAAGGCTACATTATTTGTTCTTATTGTTTTCTTGCCTGTTTACTATTTGCGTGAAGGCTACATTATTTGTTCTTATTGTTTTCTTGCCTGTTTACTATTTGCCTGAAGGCTACATTATTTGTTCTTATTGTTTTCTTGCCTGTTTACTATTTGCCTGAAGGCTACATTATTTGTTCTTATTGTTTTCTTGCCTGCTTACTATTTGCCTGAAGGCTACATTATTTGTTCTTATTGTTTTCTTGCCTGCTTACTATTTGCCTGAAGGCTACATTATTTGTTCTTATTGTTTTCTTGCCTGTTTACTATTTGCCTGAAGGCTACATTATTTGTTCTTATTGTTTTCTTGCCTGCTTACTATTTGCCTGAAGGCTACATTATTTGTTCTTATTGTTTTCTTGCCTGTATACAGTTGTCATGTTTGCATGATGCTTCGCTCATTATCTAACATCTGCTCTTATCACGGACCTCAGCTCTTTGAATCATCTGTGGTGTCCAGGATGCCTTTAAGTGTTTACAGACAATACCAGATCTTACCCCCATGCAGATTAGCCATGTTAACAAAGGATATAGCTTTACAGCACAATTTCATTCTGCAAGCATCTTGCATTCTATCAGAACAAAATTGTTGGCAGACAAGCTGAACAGAATCAGTGCAGACCCTCACAACTGGAAACTGCATCAAAAAGTCTTTCAGGAATTGATCCATCTGTGGGGAATATCTCAGGTAGGCCTTCTTGCCTCCTCTGTAAACAAACAAATGACAAAATTCTGTTACAGCACTCCATCCAAGAAAGCCTGGAAGACAGATGCCTTTTTTTTCATGGACAGAAATGTGCCTGTATGATTTTCCCACTTTCTACTAATAGCTAGGGTATTTTTGAAGATTCAGAAGGACTCCCCATAATCATTGTGGTGATTCCCTTCTGGCCTAGACAACAGTGGTTCTCCCTTCCTTTGGTAATGGCCAAAGACAATTACCCAAAGCATCCTCACAGGCTGGATTTACTCACACAAGGAAAGGGGTGTGTGATACACCCTGAAATCAAACTGCAGTAGACGGCCTGGCTGATAGGGTCTTAATAGCTTTTAACCACGTCTTTTCTGAGGACATGCAGCAAGTGCTTACGGAGGCAAGAAAGCTAGAAAATCTTATATTAACAAAATGGAAAAGGTTTTCTAGTTGGTGCCAACAAAATAGCCAGGACCCATTCATGGCTAGATTTTCTCTTGTGTGAATTACTATCTTGTTACCTTTTCTATTCCTCTATCAAGGTTCATCATGTCTGTTCATGGCTCCCCCTCTTTCAATGCAGACTCACATCAAAATGTTTTCGAAAGGGATTTTACATAAGATGCCTCCCAGAAAACAAGTGGCTTCTCCTTGGGATCTTAACTTTGTGTTACAGAAGCTAACAATTGCTCCATTTGAACCAGCTTATCCAGCTAATTTGAGGTTCTTAACATGGAAAACAGTTTTAATGACTGCACCAGCATCTGCAAGAAGAGCATCTGAGCTGCAAGCCCTTATAGTCGGGTAGCCTTCTCTCATCATTCACAAGGATGGGTTTCTTTAAGAACTAATCTTTCTCTTATGCCTAAAGTAGCATTTGAGCTTACTTTAAGCCAGTCTATCCAGCTCCCTATTTTCTTTTCAGAACCCAAAAATGAGGGAGAAAGGATATTTCATACATTGGCTGTCTACAGGCATCTCAGGTACTATCTTGACAGAGCAAAATCTTTCAAACTTCATATCAGTTGTTCATTTCTTGTGAAGGTAAGAAGAAGGGAAAACCTGTGTCAAAGCAGACTGGTTCCAAATGGTTGTCTCAGACTATTACATTTTGTTATTCTCACCATAACAAAACTATTTCAGGCAGGATCAGCTAGGGACTTAGCTTCATCTATAGCTTTTTGGGAACGGCTGAACTCTAGAAGCATGCTAGAGGCAGCAACTTGGTCCTCTGTGCACACAATTACAAAGCATTATAAACTAGACTCTTTTTCCAGACCTAGGACAGACTTTGCTAGGACCATTCTCCAAGAGATCCTGGACTCTTCTCCTTCCACCTCCTAGTTTTCTTAAGCTATGGTAATCTACCCATATACGTAAGGCTACTGCAGCAGTAATCAATAAGATGAACATAGTACAGTGGTGTAAGTAAACTTACAATAGATGTCCAAATGACCACAGCTGCAGTAGCCACTCACTCCCTTCACCCCCTTGTTTAAGTGTCTTTTAGTATGCATAACAATGTCTTGTCAGAGCCTATCCTTCCTCTCTCAGTCTGCTGGAAAGCTGTGAATAGCTTGCCACTCAAAGCATACTTTAAATCAGCTCATCTTGAGCTTACTAGCTGTTTGAATGTGTGGAAGGTGCCCTGAGGTTTTAGAAGCTGGCCATCTATTATATACTATGCAGAATATAACTCATATAGCTAAGGCTCATTTATCTACTAACATTTCAATTAACATCAGTACACCTCTCTCTCTCTCTCTCTCTCTCTATATATATATATATATATATATATATATATATATATATATATAGGTAGGTAGATATACATATACACACACACACACACACACACACACACACACACACACACAGGGATTCATGAAGCTTGTACCAGTGTACCAGGTGCAGGTGTAGAGTTGGCGTTCCAACACCAAATATGGCCGGCGAGAGATCCAGGTACAAGCTGTTTCCATGTGCACTACCTGCGTACACTATGCCCGCACAGCTCCCGACCCCTGTATGCTAATTACCCCATTTGCAGCAGTGTAGCATGCAAATGAAGGTATTTAGTGATCCAGGAAGTGGTGCAGGCGTAGTGTAAGCATGCAGAAATGTAAACTGTAAAAAACTGTTTACATTTTTGCAAACATAAAATCGGAGCCATGACAGCTGGCCAAACACATGTATTATATTGTTAATATATGCCAATGGCTAAAGATATAGCCATTGGCATAAAAAAATGTCCAAAATATAAAAAGAACATTTAATTTCATTTTTCGCACTATTGTGAAGTTTAAGTGCTTTGCAGCGGCACGCAAACCGGATCGCAAGGAAAATAGAAAAATATAGAATAAAACTGCAATGTAACACATATCATGATTTCCCCATAATAGTCAATAGCAGGCATGTTACACCACACCATGGTGCAAGGGTTGCTAAGGGGCTGTGACAGTGTTTTGTGCGGTAGCTAGGAATTAGTAGGCATTGCCATGCAAATGAGAGGAGTAATAATGAATCACAGACTCCCCGCTGGTGTAAGGATGCACCTCACAGGGTATATAACACCGAGGTGTGCCCTTGAGATAGAAATGACATCAAGAGAGGGATATGTCACCTTTGCTGTAAGCAGATTGGAGCATTGCTAATCCGGTTCTCCCATAGCTAAGCAAAGCTGCAGGAAAGGGGTGTGTTGAACTGGCTATAGCTTTGCTTAGCTGAGAGCACACAAGGTAACCGAGTATGCATGTGAACGGAGATTAAAATGCTCTTAAACTCACTAAACGGGTTTGCACGGTGCACACCGGAGCTGAAAGAGGAAAGATATAGGAAAAAAATAAGGAAATGCTGCAGCAGGGAAATTGGAGTACAAATGACTAATTAACACCTAGGAACCTACAGTGGGCCATTGACAACAGCTAACAAGGCTGCAAGCAGCTATCTGCAGAACAAGAAAGGGGAGGGGCTGTACTGCAAAGAAAACAGTAAAGTGTCACAGCAGAACAAAGCAGATTTGCATTATATCAGCTACAAGACACATTTTGCAACATATGACCGGGTAGGGAAAGTACAAAACAAGAAAGACGGCAGGTGGAGGCATGCCTGATAATGGGAGGGGATCCTGGTATAAAAGTGAATTAAAGGGCAACAGATTAATCAAGGCAGGAAAGCATAACTCCACACTAAAGGCCCCGCACTTGCAGTACTCACTGTAAAACCCATAATTAAGACACCCTGCAGCTGGAATTGCTCATACACACCCAATGACATCAGCAGCATCCACAGCACAATAGTATAAAGTGTGAAAGCACCTCACACACACTTGTGTATTCCCATACACTCTGCACCATTGGTGTATACAGACGGTCGACTTTTAATATGTATATGTTAGGGTCTGCTATAGCTTTGATCCACCAGCATGTGTTGGAGTCTGAAGGTGGTGTGGAGGATGATGCTCACAACCACTCCAGGCACCAGAGGAGGAGAAGACTGTTCAGACCCAGGGTAACCTACCAGGGACTACATGATCTGGAGATAGTAGAGCATTACAGGGTGGACAGGGGCACCCTACAGCAACTTGTGGAGCTGTGCCGGCTATGCCTCAAAGCCTGAACAAACAGAGGGGAACCCATCCCAGTGGATACAAAGGTATGTGTAAGCCTGAGAATACTAGCTACAGGTACCTTTCAAAGGCCAACTGATGGATATCATGGGGATCTCACAGGCATCAGCATCCAGGGTACTTCACCAGTTCCTGGATGCCATGTTACCACATGCCAATGAGCACATATACTTCCCCTGAACGCATGAGGAGTTGGCCAGCAATATGCGTCTCTTCCACCGTGTGGCAGAATACCCAGAGGTACAGGGTGCAATAGACTGCATGCACATACACATCAAGTCACCACCCAGTGAGCAGGGTAGGCGCTACATAAACCACAAGGGATACCCCTCCATCAACTGCCAGGTCATGTGCAATGCCCAGGGCATTATCATGGATGTGTGTGCTGGCAGCCCTGGAAGCTATCACAACTCCCTCATCTGGCATTCCTCACAGATGTATCAGGTATTTGCCAGAGGGGACATCCCATATGGCCACCTGGTGGGGGATGCTGGCTATGCACTGGAACCGTGGATGATGACTCCCATCAGAAAGGCACACACACCCATGCAAGAACGCCATAATGAGGCACACACACAAACCAAAATCATCATAGAGCATGTGTTTGGGATGCTTAAATCACTTTTCCATTATTTGGACATATCTGGTGGAGTCTTGCAGTACTCTCCAGGCACGTGTGCCCACATCTTCATAGTATGTGCCATGCTACACAATATGATCCTGCGGAAACAGCTGCAACAGGGACAGAATGGTGAAGGCCCTCACAGCCCACCACCATTGCCAAGGGCCCCACAGGCACAGAGGTACTCAGACCACGAACAACCTGAGCCAGCCCCAGTAGGCAGATGGAGGCATGCCCAGTATGCCCATGCCTTGGCAAGGAGGGAACATATAGCACACACACTGACAGTGTAGGCACCTAGGGACTGACACCTTTCTCCTCCTGCACACACAGTAAAAATGGATGGCACACACACAAGACTACCTGTAAATTGTCATGTGTAGCCAGTCTACTGTGTGCATCCAACATAGGCAGCCCTCAACTATTACACACACAACTGCTATTGGCACAAGGTAAATCAACACTTGAACAGTAAATTAAGCTATCAGCATGTGCTGATACTGTATGTACAGATTCATAGGTTCATAGGTAGGTACTTGGCTAACTGCCTGAGGACATTCATAAGCCTAGTCAAAATGTGTCAGCTTTTGCCACCCCATTGATTAATTAACTGTCCCTCTGTGGAGCAGAGTCAATGGCAGGATCCCTGGGGTGTATCTACTGTTCCCCATCCACTCTTCAAGGTTTCTCTTGAAGAGTGTTAGTGAGGGGCTCTGAATAATGTAATTAGGGATGTAGTTCCAAAGTATGGGGAGTTTCTGTGACAGGAATATGTCCCTCCAGCATCTTTCAGTTATTGCTGTGGCAAGATTTAGCTCACTACAGCATGTGGCTCACTGTGACATGGATTCCCATAGGTGGAGCTTATCCATTAAGCCTGAGTTGGACATGGCTTTGCTGGCCAGCAGAGATCATCTCTCACTACAGCATGTGGTTCACTGTGACATGGATTCCCATAGGTGGAGCTTATCCATTAAGCCTGAGTTGGACATGGTTTTGCTGGCCAGCAGAGATCATCTCTGAGTAAACAAGATGCCACTGAGTAAAGCAGGAGTTTATTCAGTCTGGCAGCATTGGACATATGTTTGAGGCTAGTAATCATCTTGGTGGGGTATGTTCGTGGACATTCTAGCTGTTGGAAGTGTCTTCTGAGGTACATCCCAAAAGGGTTATTATACTCTATGATGGGACTGATGAGTGATGAGTATAGGGGTACTATAACCTCAGTATGTCTAGATGTGAACCCTTTAGTAATCAGATGGCCTACATAGAAGGATGTCCTAACTACTTTGGAGATATGATTGTCAAAGGAGAAATCACTATCTACCTTAGTCCCCAGATACCCTATTACTTCATCTGTATTAAAGTGGCTGCCACATATGTGTTAATATGTGGGTGTTTAGTTTTTCCAAAATGGAATGACCATGCAGTTTGTGGCACTTAGCTGGTGTCCATGACTTTGACACCCTGTGTCGGTCTCTGTGAGGCCCCTTAAAGAGTGTCTGTGCTAGCTGGACTGTCAATTATGGCTCCCAGTTTGCAGTCATTGCCAAACATGGCCTGCCGTATTCCACCTGTGTTTGCCTGTACCTCTGAGAAATATATGCCAAACAGTAGGGGTCACAGGACTGAGTCCTGTGGGACACCAGCTGTGACTGGTTAAGAGTTGGACCTGGAGGCTTCTAGTCTTACCATGTGGGTTCTGTGTGTAAGCCTGTTGGCAACCCATCATGTGATGTATGGGTTTATGTACAGACTGGTGAGGTTATCAATAATACCTGAGTGGGGAATGGCGTCAAAAGCCTTGACGAGGCCCAGGTAGTATGTGTGAACCACCTCTTCCCTCATCTAATGTCTTGGTGACTGTCTGTAAGATGTCAAACAGGTTCAATAGGCATAATCTGCACTCAACCAAGCTGACCTGGGTTGGGTCAAGTGTTTAGGGGTTACCAATGTCTTTGTCAATGAGTGCCATGAGGATGCGCTCCATAGCTTTGCAGACCAGGCTAGTCAGGCTTATGGGGTGGTATTTACCATGGTCAGTTGTAATTCCACCTTGGTGGAGTGGAATAACCGTTGCTATGTGCCATTGTATGGGCATGTAGCCTGTGTAGAGGCTGAGGTTGAAAAGCTTAATTAGGTGGGGGGTTAGTTTGTCTTGTAGTGTTTGCAAGATGCAGTCTGGGACGCCATCTGCCTCCATTGATGCTGTTTTTTGTCATCTGAGAGGGCCATTTCCACCTGTGTGAATCTGATATCTGGGATACTGTACTTTCTGGGTATTGTTGTGGGCTCTTTAGGGGGTGAAGTTTGCACTGAATGTATCTGCAAGGATGTTGACAATATCAGTAGGGTCAGTATATTTTGAGCTATATTGCACCGGCACAGTGCAAATCTGTGTGTTACCACTTAAATCCTTGACATAGCCAAAGAAGACTTTGTGCTTATCTTTCGAATCCCTGCCTATTTTCCTGTTGATGTTAGCCTTGGATGATTTCATGAGGGACTTATGTTTCTTACTAATACTGGTCACGGATGTCTGCCCTTCTTGGGTTTTGCTGTTTTTCTGGACTACTGTCCTACTTCTGTTGTATAGCCTGTTTATTGCAGGGGTCCACCAGACTGGTGTCCTTGTCTAGGAGGAGCGAGTCTTGGTTTACCAGTGATAGCACGATCCATACATCCTTGTAGGTGCTTATAGAGTGCATTTGTAAATCTTTCTGTATCTTGAGCAGTGTTTTCTCTTAGCATGTGGGCTGTGAAACATCCCACCTCTGTCTTTAGTAGTGTGAATTTAGCTGTAGGAAAGGTATTCACTGTGGTTTTCTTTGTGTGGGGGAGATGGCTGGGTGTGAAACTCATCAGTGAATAGTCCATGGTCAGATCTAACCAATGACCGGTTTACCTCTGCTGTGGTGCACCTGTCGCTCATGTTAGTGATTACCACTTCTAGTATGTTTCCACCTCTCATTAGGGAGTTTACCATCTGACACAGGGCATATGAGGTGATAAATTCCAGGAAGCGCTGGGCCTGGAAGTGAGTACTTGAGTAAGTTTCCCAGTTAATGGTAGGGTAGTTGACACAGACCAATACCAGGATGTTCGGTAGGACTGTCATGTTTTCCACTGTCTCCAGGTAGGAGGAGTGGTGGTCCTGGGTCATGGAGGGCGATCTGTAGCAGGCCACAGTTTGCATTGCAGTTGTGGCTGATGTTAGCTGCACATGGATGATCTCAGAGGTATCATGCTGCCCCACTAACCTGGAGGTGTAGGTATCCCTGATGAATATGGATACACCCCCTCCATGTCTGTGTCAGTCCATGTTCTGTGGCCGAAATGTGTGGTATGGGTTGTATTCCAGTAGTGCCTGTGTGCTCTCAGGAGCATTAAAACAGGTCTCTGTTACTGCACAGATGTTGACGTCCATACGGAGGAGTGCTGTGAGTGCATGCATGTTGTGATTACAAACCCTGGCATTGAGTAGCATAGCCCTCAATGATTTCACTATTGTGCTGTTTACGGAGGTGGGAATCACCTTTGAGACTTGCCTAAAAAAGGCACCATGGGGGTGCCAATAGCCTTGGCCAGTATTCCAAAGCCTAAGGCTGACACATGCAAGTTGTTATGGTATTGTTGCATGCATGTTTCGCATCTGTGCTTATTTCTCATCTTTCCTGTAGGTAACCTACTGGTAAGCAATAGAAAGCCTTAAACTTATACAAGTCTTCTAGCTTCCAAGATAGGCTTTTGGAGTGATTAAGTATCAGTGTTCTGTATGTTCTTACTGTACTTAACTGTTTTCTGACTACATGGTGATTTTTTACTGTATATTGTGATCTGAAAGCTCTGTTTATTCACATATTATGTCTGTGATGGCCTGCACTTTAGAGGTTCACAGATAGGTAGTAGGCTATCTGCCCAAGGGCATTTAGAAGCATAGCTACAGTGTGTTGGCTTTCTCCACACCATTGATGAAGTAACTGAGCCTCTGTCAAGCATAGCCAATGAAGTGATTCCAGGCAGAGTTGCCGGAAGCTGTTCAAGACTGGGGTGGCAGAGGGTGATGGGGCACTTAGTGATCTAAAGAAGGCATGTTAACGTGAAATATCAACACCATTCAATTTCCCCGACAGGTCTTACAGCTATAAAACTGGAGGGGCTCCCCCACCCCCTGGCTGTATGGTTCTGGGACACAAGATCCCAGGGGTGTATATTCTGTTACCCATTCACACATCAAGGTTTCTCATGAAGTGTGTCAGTGAGGGGCTATGCCTAATGTAGTTAGGAATTTAATTTATAGTCTCTAATTTCATTTGTTAAGTTTTTATTTCAAGAGTAAGTGAAGCTCAATGGGTTTGGGTGCCTCTACCCTTTGCTTAGCCTAGCTTACACGTAGAAATTATCTAAATAGGAAATAGGCAGAAGCAACGTTAATGTCAATAGTGTAATGGTTACAGCATTTGCATAGTATCTGTGCATTCCTGGTTCAAATCCCAATAATGTCAGAGAAGTTTTTCATGTTAAAAAGTATACCTTAACCACAGCTTGCATATCTAGGTAGTATTCTTCAGTATAATAAACATTTGAAACACCCATATATACCCATGTGTGATGGAGGGTAAAGTCAACAGAGAATGTAATGCTATGTAAGCACATACTGAAATGTTACTTCACTGAAATTTATATATCCTGAGTAGTTAGCAGATGTGACCGTGTTTGTGCTCACGTTATAAGTTTTAAAGTTTGTTTAACTGTGTTTAACTGCTGCTTTAGTGTCGCACAAACACTTTTAAACATTCTTACAACTGCTTAAATGAGCCTTATTCTGGAGAAAAACACATTTTTAAAGCATCACAGGTGTTGAACCCTGGACCATGCACACCATTGTCATGGGACTTAACCACTAAGCCATCTGAGCTGTATACATGTTTCATGGTCTTTAGACTACACCTTATACTATAGGCATTTCACAGTACTGACCACAAATGGGACAGTCACTTTGTGTACATATGTGCAGTACATTGTAATGTACTGTAGTTTGTGAATCAATATATACAAGTCTACATATGTATAACTGTTAAAAATTAATACTATATATATATATATATATATATATATATATATATATATATATATATATATATATATATATATATAGTTACATCCATAGCCATATATATAAACATCTATGAATGCACTTTGTGACACAGAAGCAATCCAAAGGAATTGAAGTGTACACAAAACACATGCAGCTCTGCTATTATAACTATTAATATTAACTTAATTCACCATAGAAGGGATGGTTGTTGTGTATGTGGGGATTGGGGTGGGGGAGGAATGATGGGCATTGAAATTATGCATCAAGGAGAACCTGGGTTGGATGTTCAATAAGTGAACTGGAGGGGTATACATGGAGTATGGGGACAATATAAAAAGAAACAAAACAAGAAACATTCTCATCCATAATACACCCTATCAGGTCACATTGCAACACTTAATTCCACAAACATATAAACATTAACATTTATCATACATATGTACACTAACTGACTGTCACATTTGTTTTCAGTAGTGAGGAATGCCCATAGTAAAATGTATATTCTAAACACCATAACATTTGTACATATCTCAGATGCCTTAGTGGTGTTCATGGTCCCAGATTCAAGACCTGCAAGGGTTGTTAATTTATTTTGAGGGCCAGAATAAGGGCTGTCAGATGCAAGTTGATTAAAGCACTTTTAAGCAGTTGTAAGCAGTTTTGTGCGGGTTTGCGCGATGGTAAGCAGCGCTTAAACACGGTTAAATGGATAAGCGCTTCACAGGTTTAACCTTTGCTTAACGTTGCGCAGACCATGGACAAACCTGCTTACAACTGCGTAAATTTGCATTAATCACAATTTCCTTATCAGTGCCTGCTCTGATAGGTAAAATAATAACCACTTCCAGGATTAGAACCCGCAACCATGTACACCATCCTCAGAGTAACCTACCACTAAGCTGCCTGAGATGTACCTATGCCAGTTGTGTATTCAAACAAGTTAAAACACAAAAGGGAGGACTGTGTGGAAATAGGACAAACTGCCATGTACCCAATGAAAGGTATATGCTATATATATATATATATATATATATATATATATATATAGAGAGAGAGAGAGAGAGAGAGAGATACATAGATACATGTTGATATATGGAGATATACATATATATGTAGATATATAAATAGGTTAAAAACATGTACATATCTATGGAGATACATATAAACGTATGCAATAATATATATTATATATCTATATCTCCATATACACACACACACACACACACACACACATATATATATATATATATATATATATATATATATATATATATATACATACATACATACATGTGTGTATACAGCATCTGAAGTGTTCAAATCTGAGTATAACATGGACCATAGCAATCACACATTCTGCCACCCCCAAACAATATGAACATAACATATGAAGAGTATATGACAATACACTATTACAAATATGTTCTATGGACATGAGCCAAATAGGGTTAGTCACCAACACAACTACAATGACTGCAAATATCCATGACAGAAATACACAGACATCTTTCATTTAGCAAAACTTTATTACATTCCGATATATTGCCAAAAGGATTCAAGGACTAACAATACCTGCATGCTATACAGGAAGCATTTAACAGTCCCTTAATGAATCAGCCTGCAATTACCATAGTATTTGTCCACTAAGGGATAGTTGTTCACATACGGAAAGAACCTCCACACACATATAGAATATGTATAAAAGCAGTTCCTGCACACCTGCATCTGGTATGTACACCCACCAACATCTCCCTCACACCCAAACTAATTACAACAATACATACTGTCATACCATAACCAATTATTCACCCACTGTACGACATCTGCTAAAACCTTAACATACCTGGACAGAGACACACTAACATGGCCCTGTGTGAAATAGTTGCTGTTATACAATGGAACTGCTGCTGATGTTACAGGGTTTATTTGAACTAATGCTGTTTCAGAGGGTTGAAAAGTAATTACACCAGGAAGTGTTACCAGTTACTGATTATCAGCACAGTATGATAAACATTTACACCAAACTAAAGATGTCTGATGAGCACACTGTAAACCCCCTAACATTATATGCATAGCCATACAGCCTCGAGCTGGTCAAACATCCTGGCTAGACTGAAACATATGCAGAAGTATTAGGTACAGACAAACCCTGCACAAGTAGCAATGTTCAGAAATATAACAGCAGTACTCACATGTAGACCAAATCTTCTAGGCATTACACACAATATATTTGTGCTGGTCTCCATACAGCTGTTGCAATAGATTTCAAACAACACTTCCAGGCTGTCTTCCTCACAAGTAAGGCAAAGGGACAATGCCCAAGTGGAGTACTCAATTATACTCGGCCATTGCCATGGTATTGGTTAAGGGAGTAGCTGCACAGCTGATGTGCATGTAATTAACTACTGTGGAACACCAACTGGTGATCAGGATAGCACATGTTACTGATCTCTAACTATAAAAGGATGCCTTGTCACACATTCAAACCATCTGTATCTACCTGCAGAATAGTACAAAATACCCAACAGAAGATCGAAACACAAACCGAAAACGATTAATATACCAGCCAATAACACCTCCAATTACTAAGAAGGTATGTATAACATTTAGTATGTCTGTTTATGTAGTACCTGTTCTGTAATAATTACAGTGTAACCAATGCATATAGTGGAAATAGTTACCTTGTAGTGATATATTGTTGAGCAGTAGTAATGCTTGTAGTATTTTATGTGTGTACTGCTGTAAGTCACAAGGCAAACACCTCATACACCACAAGGGATGATATATATGGGCTTGGAATTCACCAGTTCTTTTCCAGCCACTGTCAGTGTCAGGGTTGGTCTAACAAGTATGTGCTATAACAGGGGATAGTATATGTTGATATATTGTAAGAGTAGACATATGTATGGGTGTATTAGTGAGATGAACATGTCAAAGGTGGACTTACTGTGCAAATCTGATTTGCATTGTGGGATATTGTGCCAATAACTGTGTAATGTACAGTATTTTAGGCAGATCTGTATTCCATTTTAAGTAGCATTTCTGTTATGTTATGCAAACATTAGTTATGTCTATTGGCAATTACAATACTCAATAACAGGATACATATGACTTGTATTCATCTGACAGTTTAGCAGCATGATAGCAAAGAATACTGGAGGAGCCAGGTAACTATCCATGCACATAAGACATGTAATATCCACCTCACTAGTATCGTTTACAAGCAATAACAGCTGTGCATGTGTGCATGTTATGCAAATGTGTAGTGACCCTTGTTACAGGGCTGGCCCAAATGGCTATGTGCACACCTACATAGAGTGGATACTGAGAGTAGAGACACACTGGTTGAACTTTCAGGTTTGTGTAGCCTAACCTCTCATTGCCAACCTAACAGCCACTTGCAAATACTGTATGTAAGGTTGTGCACAGTACTGGTAATGAAACAGGTTGCATATCATCTGTAACTCCAGTGTAACATCTGTAGTAGGAGTGTAACATGTAGGAGACTGCTGCCCATGTGTAATAGCTGCTTCATAGGTGATAGCTTACACTATCTGATTATATCCTGATCATGCTGATAGTGGCAGCAGAGTCTATTGATAATTGACTGTTTGGGGAGTGGGTGCCTGTGCCCAACAGACCTCATGGTTCTGGTGGATATGTGAGTATATAACCAGAAAAGGATACAGACCTGTTGATGCATCATCTGTAATCAACTATCAGGATGTGATGTGCTCCTCAGAAGAGGATTGCTGCTAAAGGTAGCTACTATGTTTCTGTAATAGCCAGTGTTGTCACGTCCATAACACAAATATATACTTGTGAGCATCACTGTCTAAAACATCTTCATAAGCAATAAGTAAACTAAATACAGTACTTGGTACTTGTAGTACTGAATGCTCATACAGGCATGTCCACTAGTCAGCTACTGGTGTTTACTAATGTCAGCTTTGTGTATGTGGCCATCCTGGGGGAATGTAATCTCTATGCCATGTACACTGCCAAACCCACCTAACACCACACCCCACACATTGTCTGGGATGCAGCTACAGGGGTAGGCAGGAAGGCAGTCCAGTCTACAGCCATGACTGGACTGGACAGTCATGAGGTGTAGGTTAACACATGCATCTCATCACCACAACCAACACATACCCTTACCAGAACACAGTAAGGACACCCACACATACCACCAGAAATCACACACGTTCACAGAGGCTTCTAAGTATCTGGAAAAGCAAGAGACCTCCCAAGCTGGAATAGACAGACAACAAAATACACAAACTGTATGACATAGTTTGCATAATTGTGCCACACCTCAGAACACGTGGCCAGAAACATGCTCAACAGTACGCATTTGTGAATGCAAACTCTAGCACTATGTTACACACCAAGCTATATGAGGGCAAACATACTGTCAGCTGCCTGTCTGCCATGATTAGCCACATACCCATACACTCAGACCACCTTTTGAACTATACACATGGCTCTGGCATATTCCATTTGGTTGTGCAGGACCTGTGATGCAGTAGCTTGGACTGCATGGAAACACACATGTAGGAACTGTCAGGTCTTGTAGCCCATGCAGGTATGTTCCAAGGCCTGGGTAGCATTCTGCCATTGGCCAAAATGATACTGCCGTACAGAGACAAAAGGATTGTATTCCACAATTGTCTAATGTACTAGTGTAATTCAAAGGGTATCCAGTATCTCTCTGCCTGGGATAACATGGTTGACAGACCATGATGCTTTGCCAGACAGGGCCTGCACCTGTCACCCCTGGGAATCTGGATACTGGCTAGGGTTCATGTTTCCCCTATAGTGCCTACATCATGCAATGTTCCAGTGAAAGTCCACTGCTGTAACAGGGGCAGCCAAACAATAAACTGTGGGTCTCACTACTCAGTGATACATTTCAGAAACTCAATATGGACTCACTTACATCAATCCTTAACATGGAGAACATATCTGTTCAGTGACTGAGATATGGCTCAATTCTCTGGAGAGCACCCCTGCATGACCATATTTTAACATATACCTCACCTCTTGGCCATTATCCTTTATTGGAACACATGGCCACAGGTGTGTCCATATTCCTGAAGGATATGTACACCCCCAGGCTAGTTGCACTTGCATAACTTCAGATGCAGTATGCTGAGCAACTACCTTTGTGCCAAAGTGGAATCCAAATTGCACCTTGCGATAGATAACCCACCATGCCTCAGAATTCTCAACTGTCATAGTGTGCTGTAATGGGGAATATTAGGTTTGAGACAGAAAACCATAATAATGGCCGCTCTCAACTATCCCATTATGAACTGGGAAGACTCATGTACCAACACCTGTGCTCAATGAATGTTGGAATTAATCAACCCCAATGACCTGGATCACTATAGTCACACAAACAGGGCTAACAGTATGCTACACATAGTCAGTCTCCAAAGCCAATGTTATGCTTTTTAAGAGTGAAGTGGTGACTGTCATGGCACCCATGAAGATGGACAATGCATGTGTAAATGCTAAATCCTACACAAATGCACTTTAAGCATACACATAAGTGCAGTGATTGTACCATTGAAGCAGAACCAAGATTCAACCAAACACAAACAGGAAGGCAAACTGGTGGTATCCTGCCTTAAACTGTACCACATAAGGTAGTAACTGTTGCAAGGGTGAACACACGAGTGGAGATGATCCTAAGTCAGCCTCAGTAAGATGCAGATACATTATATAAAGCCACACAAAGCTACTGTGAAACTAATCAGCCACATATGTGGCCAACCACAGAGCATTCTATAGCTGTGTCATGAATCGTAATGGCAACAACAAGACCTGCCGTGCTTCACAGCACTACAGCATGAGAAGTACTGCACCTACAGAAATAGCACTGGTTCATCCAGATAGGGTCTTGGATAACCTAAACCCACACTCACCTCCCCCCAACAGGTACACATATTTATATATCCATGTACACTACGGAGCCCCTGTAATAACAACTATGCAGGAGGTACAAGCTGCACTCTCTAAATCCATACATACAGCTTGCATGGGACCTGTCAACATCCCAGGGCGTATCCTACACAAATGTCAGAACAATTTGCTCTCCACATACACATCATGTTCAATCATAGCTTCATGTCAGGCTGAATACACACTGAATGTTGCACAGCAACAGTTATCACACCGCACAAAGGGGGAGACACCACTGATAATGGAAATAGTGCACTACTACCCTGCTGAGTCTGGTCTGTAAGGCCATGAACCTTGATCAACTTATTTGATGTAGTCAGTACAGATGACGATGACAGTAAGGTTGATTCACACAGCATATCATGACCTTGCCAGGTCTTAGGACACCATCATCCATACTGCGTTCCAGCTACACTCAGTAAACTAGGTGTATATTCCTATGTCACAGGAGTGGTTGGCAACTGGACTGCTGTCAGAACCAACACTACAGAAGGTGTTTGACTAATACAAACACATCTAACCAGTGCTAGTTACAGTAATACAGGGTTAATTCCTGGTACTCCCCCTTTTTGTTATATATACCACACAGACTAACACAGAAGGCATCTGCCTATTGAAGTTTGCAAATGACTATGAACTAGGAGCAATAGTTGACTTAGTGAGTGCTGCGGGCAACATACAGAAGGGCCTTTGTGGGTCAGATGTGTGGTGTGTGACGTATGGCCACAATCTGACAGCTAAGTATTGCATTGTCATCCCCTATGTTAAAAACCCTGTACCCATGAACTACCACCTAGGCAGCGGTCAACATAATGGAAACTGTGTGTGTATGGGATGCAGCTGGACAGTAGTCTTTCCTTTGATAGTTACTTCACCACACCAGTCAGGTAGTTATAAGTGGCACCCCTAATCATGACAGGGTGCCATCCATGAATATACAGATCATTGTTCAGCCATACTCTACACTCAAGTGACCCATAATAGATCACATATTTTCTTTAAGGGTTATTGCCCATGTTCAGATGGCCTACACTGGCCTTCCCAACCCCTAGCTTCACTATGTAGCATGATGCCTACCCTGAATAAAGCCATGTTCAACACAGAGATGTTGGACATGCTACACTTATACATCCTGATTTCAAATAAATACATACTTCATGGACATCCACCTTTCTAGTACAAGGATCACAACATGCCTGACAGATCCCTGTCCTATACACTTTATATGCTCCTGTCATACTATACATCCCTGCCCAGCAAAGCTGCACATTGCCCCTCTTTGAGATATGGTGTGATGACTGCATGGCAAATATATCAGCAACCCTGTGGATCAGTTCTGTAGCACTGCTTGAACTGGCCACTGAAACTTAACTGTCTGTTAGCTACAGCTAGGTAACCTCTCAGCCTAGGCTCATAAATGGCCCAGGGCATATAGCCTACTAGTTCATTATGACCATACATGCTTTAGTTGATATCCAACCCTGCAAATACCATCAAGCTAGCCACTGTCCCATGTGTTTCACATGTGCAACACAGGTAATACATGGCAGGATGCTAAACTGCTGTACAGTGCCATGTAGATGCATATGAAAAAACACATACATGTAAAATTTTCCATGAGCAAGTCTGCAGGGTCACAGGTCATGACCCTTAAGACTGTGTATGACTATATATGTGACATATACACAGCATTAAGGTCTATTTCATTAATGTGAACACATCCAGGCATGTGCTGATAGGTAAAGACACCAGTACAGGCAAACAGACATGCCCACATCAAGACAACATCCACATGGAGTATGAGCAATGTCATCACTTGACACAAACATATATGATGATAACATCAAATCACCAGTACATGTCAAATGTGTGTAAGTTAAACATGACAGTGGTGTTAGCGTCACATAGATTTGCAAATACATATTTGTAATCTTAATAAATGTGATACACATGTATGTTCAGCTGTACATCTGTATTTCTCTGTGAGTTACTGTGATCTGTCTCCATCATTATGTCTTCCAGGTATGCCATGTGCCAGGTTGCCACCATACACCCGCTTGGAGGATGAGGTCCTCATTCCATACCTCCTCGACAACCATATAACATTCTTCAGCCATGTGCCACAGGATGCACAGCAGCAGGATGCCCAGTGGGAAGAATTGCGCAGGAGAATAAATGATGTTGGCGGCCACAATCGCACCTATCAGCAGGTGCATCGACACTGCACTGACATCATTAGACGGGCAAAACAGCATGCAAATGCAATTGCCAGGGAACAAGGTGCAACAGGTGGGGGGCCACTCACCCAGCCCCCACTAACATGTACCGAGGAGCTACTAGCCAACTTGGGGACACCTGCAGAACTCCATCCACAAGCTTTAGCTAGTATTGTGGAGGTGGGTGTCTCACAACCACTGAGCCTGGAGTTGCCTGGTAAGGCACTATTGCACATATAATACAACTATATTTCATATAGTTACATGTGTTACTGTACAATATGTAATGTAACATCATATGCAAGGCATGTATGCACACATGCCACATACTATAGTTTGCTACTCTATGTATGCACAGATGTGCATACTCCATAGTATAGTCTATTGTACTGGCTTATGTGCTAACATGCACATTGCACCCTGTAGCTATCACACAGTGTGGATAATGATCTTACTGCTGTGTCACTCCTATTTAGGTCATTTTGCAGTGACAGCAGCCTGTTGCAGATGAGATTGTTATTATTTATCAGGCTCAATAATGCACAGATCATATTAATTGCATGCTATCTGCCATATGGACATTTAACACATGTACACATAATGTATGGTAGTCCTGTTAATATATACACGTCAGACCTGCAATGCATCACAGTGGTTACCCATGTGGAATAATTGAAGACTATATAAAACACCTACACTAAACCTTACAAACTGTCATTGCCAGATGTGTGGACAGCTGTGAACAGAATGGTGGAGGTGTGGCTCACTGTAGGGACATGTGCTACAAATCAGCATTACACATGTGGGGAATACAAACAGTACTATACAGAGAGCATATGTGTGCACACACTCTAAATATTTTGGAGCTGGAGTATGACAGCCCACAGGATTCACCCTTGTGGATTATACCCTTGCTATGAATGTCACACAATGTCATGTGCTATCTGACATGTCCATGACATTTAATGGGCTGACTGCAACACTGCTTAATTATCCTGCAAAACATGATATCGCACATCCCAAACATACCACCTTTGTCTGCATAACCCTGTCCTCAGTGAAGCATATGACATCTATGGGTGTATGTCATATGGGACAAGACTGACATGTGAAATAGATGCCCATCACAACCATTGGACAAAACATGTTTACACATGGCCATGGAGGATGGCCAGAGACATGAAGCAACACACACACAGTAGAAGTGATGTACATGTGTGTACACTCTGTGGTACATTGGCTCAACACAATACAACTATGGCCTTTGTGTAATGGTGATATTGCAGATGTGAAACACTAAACATCATACAGGCCTGTGCACAGCTTGTGTAGACATGACATCAAACCACCACATAACATGTCTTGAACATTATAAGTGTATCACAACATGAAAGCATTCACCTATACAGTATCCAAATACATACATGTGTTGCACAACATACACATACAACCACATCAGGCCACAGATACAGTACATTCACCTTGCTGGTGTCAGACATCACTGTCATGCTTGTTCCTCATTTGTGTGAGATACACAGATGGCATGTGGGACATGGAGTACTGCTAAGTTAGCCATGTCTGGGCATAGTTGCCAGGCATCAGCAATATGGTTGCAGATGTGCAAAGGTGTCATCTGTATACCATTCAATGACCTGTGTCACACATTCCACATTAGGGTTTAGTGTGTATACACCTCAATGATGTGGGTCACATTCCACATTAGATATGTATTGTATCTGAACACAGTCATGGCTATGAACTGTATCTGCAACTCACACTGTATAGCAATAGTGAGGCCACATGCACATGGTCCTGGATGGTCCCAACAGGGACACAGTTCCAGTGGACATGTGTCATCAGACAGTACCAAATCTGGACCTCTGCCTGGTAGTGCCCGTGCAACCCCTGGCAGGTGCAGGTCACGTGGCTGTGCCCGGACACCGTGAACTGTGAAACCTGCCCTGTACAGTCTACAGCTATCAATAATACCCCTGTGTAGGCCAGCCACATGCCAGACATGTAGACCTGTGTGCATACATACACGCACACACCAGAAATCAATGTAGGGCAGCTCAACACACACATGTATAACATCCACACATGCCCAAAGAGATCAAAGGCCCTAACCCACACACATGATGTCATCCAATGGTGCAGACTAGGCCTCTGGCAAACATTATCACCCTGTGCATATGATGATGCCTGTGCCGCATCCCTGTCATCCACACCATCGGTGCAGGGACATGCTCATATGGTCTGATGCACAGGGTGAACATACTAGGAAGGCAATTGTAGATTACAATTGTTGAGTGGTGTTGACAGGCAGCAGACATACCATGTACTACAGTTCTAGAATGCATTTTGTACTTCTGACAGTATGTATCATGTGTAACAACAGTAACTGCATGTTGATCTTGATGTTCTGCCTTCCTCTTTCAGGTGTAGTTGCATGTGCCGGGGATGTCAGTGTTTGCAGTTAGTGTCCTATATGTAAATGTAGACTACTCACAGGTCTGTATGACAATACCTGCATGCACTTTGTAGCTTCCATATCACAGTTATAATCTCCCAAGTTTCAAACATGTTTACTGATCTAATGATCCAAGAGCATGATAGCTGTGTAGTAAGCTACTGTGTTCAGAGCCGTCACATCCATAGTGGATGACATCACAGGTATAGTTACCTGGAGGGGGAAGGAGGTAAAAGAGTGGTTTAGCAGATGACAAGGGTAAAGGCCAGTGGAAAAGGTGGTTTCTCATTGGGAAGCAGTAATACCTGCTCTCATGACAGGATGCATACACATACACACCCACACACTCAGGGATTCACAGACACAGTAACACACCCACACACTCAGGGATTCACAGACATAGTAACACACACTCTGACACACACACACACAGTTGCCAGTGTTGGGATGAGAACCCCTGCCTATGTGCAAACCATCATTATAGTACTACGCAATTACAAGACGCCCCACCGAGATTACACATGTACAGGTAGTCAGAATGGCCTAAGATCAAGGACATCAGCAGGGATACTAGATTGAGGGGAGTGTATGTGGGGAGGGGGTTCATCAGTAGGCTATGTAACAACAAGTCTCACCCCAGGGCGTATATGTTTACAGGCGGTTAGAATGCCCTTCTAAGATTGATGACATCAACAGGGATACTAGATTGCATTGGGTGGATGGGAGGAGGGGGTTTTATAAAATACAGCCTTACTCCAGGGACCAGACAGCCATACATACACACACACACACACACACACACACACACACACACACACACACACACACACACACACACACACTGCGGCATTCACAAAGATATGCACCTGTGTCATACACATACAGACACTTCATAGTTTCATAGTGTAGTACTTGGCTATCTGCCCTGGGGCATTTGTAAGCCTAGCCATAGTGATGTGGCTTTTGCCACCCCATGAAATGGTACAAAAATGTGCAGAATAAATCTAGAATACTGTGCCTCTGTCTAGTAGTGACACAATGAAGGTCCCCTTATATCATAGAATTAGTTTACTGTGCCCCTGTCTAGCAGTGACACAGATGTGACCCCTGGGGTAAACTTTTGATCTCCCATCCACTCATCAAGATTTCTCTTGAAGAGATTCAGTGAGGGGCTCTGCCTAATACGAACTGGGATCCTGTTCCAAAGCATGGGAAGCCTCTGGGTTATGAATCTATCCCTCCAGCATGTCCTATTCATACTTGTGTCGAGGTTTAAGTCTTTAGCTCTCGTGGTCCTGATGGATTTGGATTTTTGAGGTGGAGCATGTCCATCAAATCCTGATTGGACATGGCCTTGTACGTCAGGCAGAGATCACCTCTGAGCAGGCGGTATGCTACTGAATAGAGCTGAAGTTTCTTTAGTCTGGTGGAATAAGACATATGTTGGAGACCCTTGATCCTTTTGGTGAGGTACTTTTGTGGTCTCTCCAGCTGTTGCAAGTGCAGGGTGAGGTACATACCAAATGGGGCATTGTACTCAATCATGGGTCTGATGAGGGAGGAATATAGGGGTACAATGACATCCTTGGATCTGGATGTGAATCCCTTCATGATGAGGTGTGCAAGGTAGAATGTTTTTCTAACCACTTTGGCAATGTGGGTGTCAAATGAGAGGTCGCTGTCTACTTGGGTCCCTAGGTCTCTGATTACTTTTTCTGTACTCAGTGGGTTGCTGTCTATGTGATAATTTGTGGGTACCTTGTTTTTTCAAAAAGGGATGACTATACATTTTTTGGCATTTAGTTTAAGGTCGTGACTACGGCACCAATTGTCCGTTTCAGTGAGGCCTTTTTGTAGGATGTGTGTGTCTGCTGGTGTATCGACTATGGCGCCTAGTTTGCAGTCATCTGCAAACTTTGTCAGCCACAGCCCTCCCATGTTTGCTTTAACATCTGAGAAATAAATGCCGAACAAGAGGGGTCCCAGGACAGATCCCTGTGGGACACCACTTGTGACTGGCTTTGAGTCTGACATTGCTCAAGCGATTTTAACTTTATGGGTTCTGTCCTTTAGCCAGTTTGCAACCCATCTAGTGACATAAGGGTTTACTTTTAAGCTGTTTAGCTTATCTATGATGCCTGAGTGGGGTATTGTGTCAAAGGCCTTAGCCAAGTCCAGGTATGCTGTATGGACTGCTTTGCCCTCATCAATGGCTCTAGTGACTGTTTCGAAAAAGTCAACCAGGTTTAAAAGGCAGGATCTGCCCTTCACAAAGCCAAACTGGGTGGGGTCAAGTTTCTGTAGGTCCCCTATGTCTCTGTTTATGAGTTCCATAATGATTCTTTCCATAGCTTTGCAGACCAGGCTAGTTAAGCTTATGGGGCGGTAGTTTCCAGGGTCTGTAGAGGCACCCCCCTTGTGGAGTGGGACCACTGTTGCTGTACGCCAGTATACAGGTACATATCCCGAAGTAAGGCTAAGGTTAAATAGCATTTTTATGTGTGGGTTTAGCTCCTCTTGGAGTTCACGTAACACGCACCCCGGGATACCATCAGGTCCCATTGATGCTGTGTTTTTTGCTTTGTTTAAGGTGGTTCTCACTTGGACATCTGAGATGACAGGGAGATTACATTCAGCTGGGATAAGTATTTTTTCTTTTGGGGGTGAAGGAGGCGAGAAATTTGCACTGAACCTGTCAGCCAGAATGTTGGCAATATCTGTGGGTTCAGTGTATTTTTTGTTGTTGTGAACCAACTCTGAGCATATCTGAGGGTTTCCGCCCAGGTTTCTAACATAGCTGAAGAAGGCTTTGTGGTTATCTTTAGTGTCCTTAGCGATTTTTCTCTCAAAGTTTGCC
Organism: Protopterus annectens; assembly: GCF_019279795.1. Lineage (NCBI taxonomy): Eukaryota > Metazoa > Chordata > Ceratodontiformes > Protopteridae > Protopterus > Protopterus annectens. The sequence goes on from NC_056733.1 coordinate 772,492,867, forward strand.
TTGGATGTTTTATGAGAACGTAGTTTTCTGCTAATGTTGATCAGAGACGTCTTCCCTTCATGGGATTTCGCTCTGACATGCAGTAGCTTCCTTCTTTTGTTATACAATTTGTTTATGGCTGAGGTCCACCAGGCAGGATGCTTACATTTGGTGGAGAGGGACTTGGATTTGTTTGGGATTGCATGATCCATGCATTCTTGGATATGTCCATAGAAAGCATTTGTGAAGGATTCGGCATTGCGGGATGTGGTATCCACTGGCACAGTGGGCTTAAAGGATACCATCTCCATCTTAAGAAGAGTGAAGTCTGCTTTTGAGAAGTTTTTCACTGTGGTCTTTTGTGCTGGGGGTGGAGGTGGGATATGTATATCCATGGTGATTAGTTTGTGGTCAGATCTCACTAGTGAGGGGTATACTTGCGGTGTGGAGCATTTTGTCCCCATGTTTGTGATGATCAGGTCTAGTATATTATCTCCCCTAGTGGGAGAGGTGACTAGTTGTTCCAGTACATTTGAATTTATGAATTCCAGGAACCTTTGGGCTAGGGTATTAGGGCTAGAATAATGTACCCAATCTATGTTTGGGTAGTTGAAGTCTCCCAGAATGATGGTATTTTGTGATACATTCATATCCTCCAATGTCTTCAGGAAGGCTGAGTGGGGTTCTTGAGATTGGGAGGTGGTCTGTAACATGCTACCAGTTGTATAGCAGTTTGCCTATGGTTAGTTGCACCTGTATGGTCTCTGATGCTTCATGTGTTGCTACTAACCTGGAGGTGTGTGTCCTTTATGAATATGGACACTCCCCTCCCTTGTGGTTCTGCCGGTTTTGGGGCGAAAAGCATGATACGAGGTATAGCCTGGTAGCGCTGGGGTACTCTCAGGAGCCTTGAACCAGGTTTCAGTTACTGCACAGACGTCGATGTTCTCCATGCTGAGGAGTGCATCAAGTGCCTGCATCTTGAGATTTAGACTTCTGGCATTGAGCAGCATTACCCTTAGTTTTTTTCCATTTTTGTTTTCTAAGGAGGTGGGTTTGTCTTTTGAGCCTTGTCTAAAAAAGGCACTATGGGGGTGGCAAGAGCCTTAGCCAATATCCGGAAGCCCAGTGGTGACAGGTGTAAGCCATGCCTTGCAAAGCAGCGTGGCTTGTCCAACATATCATCCCAGGCAGACAGACATTGGATCCCCTTAGAATGACACCAGTACTCGAGCCAATTGTTAAAGCTGATCATCTTGTCTTTGTATTGTGGTATCATTCTTGGTGAGGGCAAGATGCTGCTCAGGGTCAGGGTCATACCAGCCTGGGCTACATAATCAGAGAGCTCCTCTATGTCTCTTTTCATGTAGTCCAGGGAGGTACGTCTCGGGTCATTCACTCCAGCATGGACAATGACGGAGTCATATTTGTACTTGCTTTGAAGTGACCTGAGTGTGTGTGTTATGTGGTGGATCCTAGCCACCGATAGACAGCTTACAGTCACCTTCTCCTTGTTCAGCCTGGTCAGTGGGACATCAGTGTGTCTGACTATGGAGTCACCTATTACTAGTGTATCAGGCAAGGTGTTTGGCCTTAAGGGCTGCGATTGGTCGACACACTGATTTATTGAAGTATGTGTTGCATGTGTTTTGTTTTGAGGTGGTGGATTTTTGGATGTCTGCTTTGGGAGCCTCTGTTGTTTTGGTAAGTTTTTTATTAGAGCCTCAGAGTATGTCTTTGTGTTTTTATGTGTTTGGTTTGCAGTTGTGGTAGGTCTATGTGGGACTGGGATTGTTGTGTGTGTGGTTGCCATCTCCTCCTGTCTGGTCATGCCAGCCCTAGGTTGAGAGAGTTCAGCCTCCAGTTTGGCTATATAGTTGCATCTCTCACATGTATTTGTGTTTGTTGGGAGGAGGAGAGGGTTGTCTGTGTACATGAGACAATTGTAGCATTGTCTCAAGATGCCCAGATTGACCAGCTGAACTGGAGACAACGCCAGTAATCTACCACTCGACATGCTAGAACAGTATAAGGGAGTTGTATACCTTTAAGGGAAGTGGGTATTCACAGGGGTGGTAAGTAGATGTAGTGCTTTACTTAGTACGAGAGTGCTTACTTAGTAGAGAAGTATTGAGAACAAGTGCTAGGCTTATAATACAGTGAGTAGTCTGGTTATACTAAGAGTAGAGCTTCCTTAAGGGAAAATTTGAAGAGCAGACTTGGCGGAGCCAGAAAAAGTTTAACCTTGTTTAACCGGCACTGCGCTATGCGCACAACTTGACATGTGTGTGATACAAGCACCTGCCTATGTCTTGCTTTCTACACTTCACTCTGTACAGATGTCTACAACAGTGTACAGGAGAGTGAAAAACATTTGGGACGTATTCCCCACCATACGTGACATATATGGACACACACACACACCCACACATGCAAGTACTGTGAATCAAACACCTGCCTATCTCATGATAGGTATTACAGAGCGACAGCACTATCGTACATGCTACAAAGCGTACTGACACTTTCCTTTTCCAACTGTGCCAATATATGCACAACATATGTACAGAGGAGGTGTTACTGTTCCAGGTGTCAAGAGGTTTGCCTTCAGTGTCACCCTTACTGCATTCTACGTTGTGTGTCTTCCCCTTCAATTAACAAAATCATAGCTTAGCAGTTACACAGGTTATTGTAGGAATGGTTGTAACACACCTGTGAGCCGTCCTCAGTAATCATTCATCTGCAAAGTAGCCCCACCACTTAGTAGTTATGTACAAACATCTGTCCATACCTAAAGTACAGCTTACTGTACTTTGAGCATATCACCATATACAGTTGGCAATGTTGAGGCTGCATTGCAACTACATGATGTACTAAGACAACAGTCACCTTCAAACATCAGACACTGCACACGCATGGAATCTAAACACACATCAGTACATGTACACATATGCAGTCTCCATCAGTAAGTGGACTAGCAGGTCAAGAGGATGCATTCCACACCTTCCCAACACCATGTGTGAAACCTAGCTGAGCATTACACCATAATGGATGTTGTATTCATGTACTTGTAGGACACACAACCACCTTCACTGAGTAGCCAAGTGTACATTTATGCCAACAGCACATCAGCAAGACACACACACAGCAATATTCCATGTCATGATCCCACAAACTATTAGTTGACAGTTCCACTGTGAAGCCAGGGCACTGTAATGGTCACCAGTGAGCACATCATATTTGCCACACACACATAATATTTGCCACACACACTTCATGATTACTTGAAGAGTGCCAGCAATGTGCTCTGTTTGAGCTAGGCAATACACCTATTCAAGCATGTGCGAGGTCTGTGGCTTGTAAACATCTCACCCCAGCATGTTATGGCTATTGTGGTAATAAGGTTAATGTCCAGACAGCACACAGCATGCATGGCTTGCAATTGTTGACATGGGGTATATGTAGGAGCTGTGGGCATACATGGCTGTACATGTCATGGACATATCACCTGTAACCACTCAGGAACATACAGAGCATAACTGTATTTCCCTGAGTCTGTCAATACAGGCTATGTGTGTAGGTCCTATGATCCTGTTATTTGGGTATATTTGTAGGCATTGCATTTGGTAGACATGTCTAATGACATACATGCCACATGGGTTGTTGTATGATATGATAGGTGCCATGGGTGACCAGTAGAGAGGGAATATTACCTCTGTCAACATAGATACCAAACCATATGTACTGTTAGCATTCAGCAGCCATGGATCTATCTCCCATGTGCATGTGTGTAATGAATGTAGCCACCTGTATTCGCAAAGGACAACAACAGCTATGGTATTCTTATTTATGTTGTATGCATGTGGGATGTACATATCCAGGACAGGTACATCTAGGTCATATCCAACCATGAGGGTGTTGTTTACTGGTGTACAGCAACAGTCAACTGTGTTAATGCTGACAACATCCGAGGGACCCTGGTATGTGTACAACTGACATGGTTACAAACAGTGGCATTATTGCATTGCATAACACATTATGCAACTGTGTCAGTACATGGGTACTTTGCACAGTTGATGTAGGGCTAGGTACAGTCCACCAGTCGAAGGTTATTTGGTGTTCTACCATACTATTTCATAGGTTCATAGGTTCATAGGTAGATACTAGGCTATCTGCCCGAGGGCATTTATAAGCCTAGCCCGTAAGTGTCGGTTTTCACTGCCCCATAAATTAGTTAGCTGTGCCGCTGTCAAGCAGAGCCATAGATGTGATCCCCAGGGTGTACTTTCCACTCGTCAAGGTTCTTCTAGAAGAGTAATATTGAGGTGCTCTGTCTAATGTAATTAGAGATTTTGTTCCAAAGCGTGGGGAGTCTCTGTGACAGGAATCTGTCCCTCCAGCATGTTTTATTTATTTTAGTGTCGAGGTTTAACTCACTGGAGCGTGTGGCTCATAGTGACTTAGATTTATTTAGGTGGAGCATGTCCATCAATTTCGAGTTGAACATGGCTTTGTAGGTTAGGCCGACATCACCTCTGAGCAAGCAGTATGCCACTGAGTAAAGCCAGAGTTTTTTCAGTCTGGCTGCATATGGCATATGTTTGAGCCCTGTGATCCTCTTGGTGAGGTACTTCTGTGGTCTCTCCAGCTGCTGGTAGTGTCTTGTGAGGTACATTCCAAAAGGGGCATTGTACTCTATGATGCATCTGATGAGTGATGATCATAGGGGCACTATTACCTCTTTATTTCTAGATGCAAACCTTTTAGTAATTAGAAGGGCTACATAGAAGGATTTCCTAATTACTTTGGCGATGTGATTGTCAAATGAGAGATTACTATCTATATGAGTCCCCAGGTCTCTTATTACCTCTTCTGAATTAAGGGGCTGCCACCAATGTGGTAGTTCGTGCGTGTTTTGTTCTTCCCAAATGGGATGACTATGCATTTTTTGGCATTTAACTTGAGGCCATGACTTTGACACCATGTGTCAGTCTCAGTGAGGCCCTTCTGGAAAATGTCCGTGTCAGCCGGAGTGTCAGTTATGGTTCCCAGCTTGCAGTCAGCAGCAAATCTGGTCAGCCATAGACCTTTTGTGCTTGCCTCTACTTCTGAGAAATATATGCTGAACAGTAGCGGGCCCAAGACTGAACCCTGGGGGACACTACTTGGGACTGGTTTAGAGTCGGACATGGATCCTACTATTCTTACCGAGTGGGTTCTGTCTGTAAGCCAGCTGGCAACCCATTTCGTGATGTAGGGGTCTATGTTTAGGCTGATGAGTTTGTCTATGATACCCGAGTGAGGAATGGTGTTGAAAGCCTTGGCAAGGTCTAGGTAGGCTGTATGAACCACCTTACCCTTGTCAATGGCTTTGGTGACTGTTTTGAAGAAGTTAACCAGGTTCAGTAGGCATGATCTTCCCTTAACAAAGCTGAACTGAGTTGGGTCAAGTGTTTGGAGGTCTCCTATGTCCTTGTTAATGAGTTCCATGATGATACGCTCCATAGCCTTGCAGACCAGGCTGGTCAGGCTTATAGGGCGATAGTTACCATGGTCAATTATTGCTCCCCCTTTGTGAAGTGGAATAACCGTTGCTGTGCGCCATTCCAGGGGCACATAGCCTGCGGATAGGCTGAGTTTGAAAAGTTTCTTTAGGAGAGGGCTTAGTTCATTTTGCAGTTCATGCAGGACACAGCCTGGGACTCCGTCTGGCCCCATTGATGCTGTGTTTTTGGCTTTTGTAAGGGCTATTTTTACTTGTGCTTCTGTGATTTCAGGGATGCTGGACTCTTTGTGTATTACTATGGGTCCTTTTGGGGGTGATAGGGGGTGAAGTTGGCACTAAATCTATCTGCCAGGATGTTGGCGATGTCAGTAGGTTCCATATATTTTGTGCTATTTCGCATCAGCTCGGTGCATATCTGTGATTTACCAGATTCTTTACATAGCCATAGAAGGCTTTGTGGTTATCGTTTGAATCCTTGGCTATCTTTCTTTCGAAATTTGCCTTGGAAGATTTTTTAAGGAACCTAAGTTTTTTACTAATACTGGTCAGGGATGTCTTCCCTTCTAGGGATTTGCTTTTTTTTCTGGACTAGTTTCCTCCTTCTATTGTATAGTTTGTTGATTGCCGGGGTCCACCAGACTGGTGTCCTTCTTGTGGAGGAGTGAGTCTTGGTTTTACTAGGGATGGCACAATCCATACGTCCTTGTAGGTGTTGATCGAGTACATTTGTAAAGACTTCTGCATTTTTGGTGGAGTTATCCCTAGGTGTGGGGGGTATGAAGCTACCCACCTCAGTCTTGAGCTGTGTGAAGTTGGCTTTGTGAAAGTTTTTCACTGAGGTTTCCTTGTGTGGGAGAGATGGTGGGGTGTGGACATCCAGTGTGATTAGTTTATGGTCAGATCTAACCAGTGACTGGTTTACCTCCGGTGTGGAGCACCTGTCACTCATGTTGGTGATGACCAAGTCTAGTATGTTTTCACCTCTGGTTGGGGAGTTTACCAGCTGATCCAAGACATTTGAGTTGATAAATTCCAGGAATCGTTGGTCCTGGGAGTTAGTACTAGAGTAGTTTTCCCAGTTGATGGAGGGGTAATTGAAATCACCCAATATCAGGGTGTTTTGTAGGACCTTAATGTTTTCCAGTGTCTCCAGGAAGGTCGAGTGTTGATCCTGGGACATGGAGGGTGATCTGCAGCAAGCCACAAATTGTATTTCAATTTTGCCTTGCGTTAGTTGCACATGGATGATCTCTGTAGTATCATGTTGTGCCATTAACCTGGAGGTGTGGGTATCCTTCATGAATATGGATACCCCCCCTCCTTTTGTTGCTCGGTCCGTGTTCTGTAGCTGAAATGTGTGGTATGAGTTGTATCCCGGTAGAGCTGGGGTGCTCTCTGGATACTTAAACTAGGTTTCTGTTACTGCACAGATGTTGACATTCTCCATACTGAGGAGTGCTTCAAGTGCATGCATTTTGAGATTTACACTCCTAGCATTGAGTAGCATAACCCTCATTTTCATGTTTTTTTGTGCTGGTTATGGTGGCCTGTTTGACGTTTGGGCCTTGCCTAAAAAAGACACAATGGGGACAGCAAGAGCCTTGGCCAGTATTCAAATGCCTAGGGGTGACAGGTGCAAGCCATTTCTTGCGAAGCAACGAGGCTTGTTGAGCATGTCGTCCCAGGCTGACAGATACTGGATCCCCTTTGAATGACACCAGAAGTTTAGCCAGTTGTTGAAGCTGATCATTTTTTCTTTATACTGAGGTAACATTCTTGGTGAGGGCAGGATGCTACTCAGGATCAGGGTTATACCCGCCTGGGTTACATGATCAGAGAGCTCTTCCATGTCTCTTTTCATGTAGTCCAGGGAGGTACATCTCAGGTCATTCACACCAACATGTACGATGACAGAGTCATATTTGTACTTGTTCTGGAGTGACCTGAGTGCTTGTGTTATGTGGCGGATTCTGGCTCTTGACAGGCAGCTTTCTGTAACCTTCTCCTTGTCCAGTCTGGTGAGTGGGACATCAGTGTGCCTGACTATGGGGTCTCCTATTACTAGTGTGTTAGGTATGCTATTTGGCCTTAAGGGCTGAGAGTGTGCGGCACACTGATCTTGTGGTTTATGTGTTGTTTGCTTTGTGATGTGATGTACTGGTGTGGGTTGTTTTGGAGTCTGCCTTGGAGGTCTCTGTTTCTTTGGTAAGTTATTAGTTAGAGCCTCCAAGTATGATTTTGTGTGTTTATGTGTATCTTTTGCCTGTGCTTGTATAGTTGGTCTATGTGAGGCTGGAGGTGTGATGCAGGTGCTGACCTTCTCCTCTTGACTGACTGTTTCAGTCATGGGTGGAGAGAGCTTAGCCTCCAGTTTGGCTGTATAGTTACATATCTCACATGTGTTAGAGTTGAGTGGTAGGAGGAGAGGGTTGTCTGTGTACATGAAGCAGTTGTGACATTGACCCATGATACCCAGATTCACTAGCTGGACAGGAGAATACACTTGATATTGCCCTTTGGTCATGCCTGAATAATAGGGTGGGTTGTTATGTACCTTTGGCTGGTTGGAATGAATAAAGAGCCTTGCCCTGCTGGACAATCTAGTGCTGGAGTTGTGCTTACTGTTAGCTTTAGCTAGTGGTGGGTGTTAGGTGTGTGGTTGAGTGCTTAGGTTGAGAGTTTAAAGAGTTCCAAGGGAAAAATTGAAGTGTAGACTTTGTGGAGCCGGGAATAGTTTAACCCTAGCTAACCCACGCTGCGCGGAGCGCAAAACCGTGCAAACGTGGTTTATATGGCAGGGAAATGAAAGAGATAGGAATTAGCCCAAATGGCCAATAGACTACAAACTTCTGTGCTGGGACCACTCCTCTAGGGATAGATAGGCTGCTCAAAGCTCCCCTCTCTCACAGGTGAACAGTGAAACTTCCCGCTATTCAAGTAAGGTATGGGCAACGCAGAAACCTGAAACACAGCCCTGAATTCAGCAGTAGCCTGAAAACTGAACTACACTAGTATAGGAAGGTGGGAAAAGCAAAGATATATTTTTTTCTTTTTAGAAGGCAGAAAACAGCAGAAAATACAGTGATACAGATAAAATGACTTTCTTTAAATGCACAGAAAGGCAAACACACTTTAGTGTGTAACCTACAACAGTTAAACAAACTTTTTAACAAAAAATGACTTTAAAAAGTGCAGGCAGTCAGGTAAGTACAAACGCAGATAAGTACAAGCTTATAAATCACAATAAATGCTGAAAAATCAGCGTTTAGGCGGAAAACACACTAGCGAGGTATAAATAGCAGAAAAAATGTACTTAAACCACTCCAAAAGTCTCTCTTTAGTTCTCCGCTGCTTGTAGACTCTGCAGGACACCAGGTAGGAGCTTGCTGAGTTGAATAGAAGCCAAAAACCATATGGTGGCTTTTATGGCAGGGAAATGAAAGAGATCAGAATTAGCCCAAAATGGCCAATAGACTAAAAACTTCTGCTCTGGGACCACTCCTCCAGGGATAGATTGGCTGCTTAAAGCTCCCCTCTCTCACAGGTGAACAGTGAAACTTCCCGCTATCCAAATAAGGTATGGGCAACTCAGAAACCTGAAACTCAGCCCTGAATTCAGCACTAGCCTGAAAACTGGACTACACTAGTATAGGAAGGTGGGAAAAGCAAAATATATATTTTTTTCTTTTTAGAAGGTAGAAAACAGCAGAAAATACAGTGATACAGATAAAACAACTTTCTTTAAATGCACAGAAAGGCTAACACACTTTAGTGTGTAGCCTACAACAGTTAAACAAACTTTTTTAACAAAAGAACACTTTAAAAGGTGCAGCCAGTCAGGTAAGTACAAATGCAGATAAGTACAAGCTTATAAATCACAATAAATGTTGAAAAATCAGTGTTTAGGCAGAAAACACACTAGCGAGGTATAAAAAGCAGAAAAGGGTATTTAAACCACTCCAAAAGTCTCTCTTTAGTTCTCCGTTGCTTGTAGACTCTGCAGGACACCAGGTAGGAGCTTGCTAAGTTGAATAGAAGCCAAAAACCACATGTATGTGTTGGTAGTCTGAGGACATGGTGGTGGATGTATATGAAGATACAACCTAGAATGCAGCTTTTGCCACTGTCACCTGTACCTGACTCATCTGTGATGAATTATGCCAGAATAGTGGTCTTTACTTGTGAGTAGCCTTTATGAATATGTGGACACCACCACTTGGAGTGGTCCGCACCAGTGTTATGGCCCACATGTCTGGATCTGAGTTATATGGTGGTAGTGCTATTGTGCACTACAGAGCCTTCAGCCAGGTGTTCCTCACTGCACAGATGTCAGTATTCCCCATTGTAGGGTCTACATTGAGCAAATGGATTACGAAAGCCACACATCTGGTAGTAAACTTGTATGATGTGCATATATACTGACAGTTAAGATGTACATAGCTGTAAACCTGTATGTTTACAATAGGGGTCCATTACAATGTGTTCTGTACATCTAAGTGTATGAGCATGCACACTGTGGCCTTCTGTGGTTAGAATCAAACTGCATCCCAAACAGCCCTGTGCTACTAAGTGTGTGAGTGTACCCACTGCCACCTTGTGTAATTTGACTCAGTGCATCCAAACAAGCCCTTTGTTTCTAAGTGTATGAGCATGCCCGGTATAACCTTGTGTAGTTGTAGTCAGAGTGCATCCCAAACAGCCCTGTGCTACTAAGTGTATGAGCATGCCCACTGTCACCTTGTGTAATTGGAGTCAATGCAGCCAAACAAGTCCTGTGATTCTGTGTATGAGCATGACCACTGTAACCTTGTATTGTGATAGTAGTTGTCCATTCCACAGATGGACATACTCCAGTTCACGGCTTGTTGTGCTACAACTATACCTCTCAGGCCTACCTATGTCTTACCTGCAGATGATGTGTCTTGTTTGTGCATACAGGTTGTAATGGACTCCTACTTTAAACACACAGGTTTACAGCTATGTATATCTTAACTGTCAGTATCCCTGTTGGTGTCCTCAATCTTAGAAGGGCATTCTGACTGCTTTGAAATGTATAATCTCTGTGTCGTGTCTCGTAACTGTGTAGTACTGTAATAGTGATCTGTAGATAGGTAGGAGTTCTGATCCCACCACTGGCAAGTGTGTGTGTGTGTGTGTGTGTGTGTGTGTGTGTGTGTGTGTGTGTGTGTGTGTGTGTATTTGTATCTGCATCCTGTCATGACAGTGGGTTTCACTGCTTTCCAAAGGGAAACTACCTTTTGCACTGGCCTTTATCCTTGTTATCTGCTAAATCGCCCTTTTTCCCCCTCCCCACTGCAAGTAATCAGTCCTGTGATGTCACCCAGCTCAGAAGCAGAATCAGAGTAAGTGTAATTGTATGGGTTCTGTGGCACATACCCCAACTGCATACCACTCTACTAGTTACCTTTACATAGGCAAGACTTGTAAGCACAATACTGGCAAGTGTGTGTGTTTGTGTGTGTGTGACTACCCTGTAGCCAGGCATACACACGTGTTATGTCTTTTAACATGCTGCACACCATGATGGTCATCTGTGGTGAGTGGAGACTACAAATTATTACATAGTTAGGGATAGAAAGGAATAGACAGTCAAGAACGACTACTGTTGGGTATGTTATTTTCCTCTGCCACTGTCGAGCAGTGACACAGATGTTGTCCCCTGGGTGTATGTCATACCAGTCATTCCCCCACCCAAACTCCACAATCCCTGGGGTATATTTCCTTAGCCATCATTCCCCACCCCAAACTCCACATACATAACAACCATCCCTTCTCTGGTGAACTGATTAAGATTTAAATGTTATAAAACAAGAGTTGCCTCTGTTTTGTGTACACGTCAATTCCTTTGGAACCCTTCTGTGTCACAAAGGTTGTTCAAACATGTTTATATATATGGCTATAGCTGTGTATGTGTGTGTATATATATATATATATATATATATATATATATATATATATGTGTGTGTGTGTGTGTGTGTGTGTGTGTGTGTGTGTGTGTGTGTGTGTGTGTGTGTGTGTGTGTGTGTGTGTTTCTACACATCCCGTAAGTGCATATATGTATTTAGTGTTTAGTTATAACAGTTGTGCATATGTAGACTTGTCTATGTTGTTTCACAGAGTACAGTACATTTAAGGGTACTGTACATATGTACACAAAGTGACTGTCACATTTGTTTTCAGTACTGTGGAATACCTGTAGTAAAATGTGTATTATAAAAACCATAAAATGTGTATACAACCCTGATGGCTTAGTGGTAAGTCCAGTGACCTTGGTGTGCATGGTCCAGGGTTGAAGACCTACAAGGGTTGTTGATAATGTCATTTAGGACTGAATAAGATAATTTTAAATGGGTGTAAATGTGTTTTTGCGACAGTAAGCAGCCAGTAAACACAGGTAAAAGACATGTACAACTCGCAGTACACTTAAAATGCCCTTCTTTGGCAATCCTGCTGATGTCACCCACCTAGACATACAACTCTGGGAGTACTGTAACCCAGTAATCTCTGTAAAGCGTCCTGTAACTGCATAATGCTGTAATGTGATAAACTAGTTTAGTAGGTGTTCTAATCCCAGACTTGCCAACTGTTTGTTTGTGTCTGTCTGCTTGAACAGGGAACAATGCTTTTTAGAGTATGCACACTCCTTACAATTCACTTACTCAACTTTGTCAAGGGTGTTGATGTCCCTCACCTTGAAATACACCTCTGGGACTGCTGTAATCCAGTAATTTCTATAGCATGTCCTGTAACTGCATAATGCTGTAGTGTGATAAACTAGTTTGGTAGGTGTTCTAATCCCAGACTTGCCTACCGTGTGTGTCTGTCTGCCTGAAAAGGGAACAATGCTTTTTAGAGTATGCACACTCCTTACAATTCACATACTCAACTTTGGCAAGGGTGCTGATGTCACCCACCTAGAAATACACCTCTGGGACTACTGTAACCCAGTAACCCAGACTTGCCAACTGTGTGTGTGTCTGTCTGCCTGAGAAGGGAACAATGCTTTTTAGAGTATGCACACTCCTTACAATTCACATACCCAACTTTGGCAAGGGTGCTGATGTCACTCACCTAGAAATGCACGTCTGGGACTCCTGTAAGCCAGCAATCTCTGTAGTGCGTCGGGTAAATGTGTACTGCTGGAGTGTGATTTAGAAATGTGGTAGGGTTCCATCCACAAGCATGGCAGTTATGTATGTTTGCTGTGTGTTTCAATGTCTGTGTAGAGAGCAATACATTATAACGTACTCACTCGCAGGACATTTACAATGCCCTATGTGGGTGATCCTGCTGATGTCATTCCTTGTCAAGTACACCTCTGGGGAACACATTCCCTAGTAATTCTCATGGTGCATCCTATAACATCTCCATGCAGTAGTGTGATATAGATGTTGGTCATGGGGTCTATACTCACACATGTCAGTCGGGGATGTGTTGTGTGTGTCTCACTGTCTGTTTTGTAAGCAATGCATTTTGGGCTACTCACTTGCAAGAAATTCGAATTGCCCTACTTTGGTAACCCTGTTGATGCTATTCCTTGTGAAATACACCTTTGGGGAGGGGGTAGCCCAGTAATCTCTGTAGCACGTGCTATAACTGCATAAATCTGTAGTGTGATAAACTAGTAAGGTAAGAATTCTATTCCAAGACATGGCAGGTGTGTGTGTGTTTGACAGTCAAAGCCTGTGTGGAGGTGGCTGTGAGTGTCTAACCACTGGACATGTTGAGGAGTGTTTTTTGTAGTTTTCCTATATGGTGGCTATATTATATGTCACAATGTTCACCTCACGAGGATTACAGATTTCAATCAGCCAAGAGACTGTGTTGGCAAGCCATACCCCTACATCTGGCAAAAGGCCTGGTGAACAAAGTAAGCAACCCTACTATTATACAGAATATGGTCTTAATCCATGTGTCATACACAAACACACTTGCCTAGAAAATCCTACTATGTTGCTATTACCCTGCACATTGCTGACAGAGAGTAGGCGTGGTGTGAATGCAGTGGGCTGCAGAGGACATGGCACCCTGTCCAACAGTACAATAAGCACATAATTGTGGACAATGCGCCTTTGCTATGTTCCCCACTGGACACCTGCAACATATGTGGTGCCATCAAATGTGATCCACAAAGGACATACAATGCCTTATACACATGCCCTGTATGGACAGATGCCACTGACACCAGGGAATACCTGTATCATGCTATCAATGCAGGTGCAGGGTCAACCTGCTGTCTATTAGCAGGTCCTGCCACACCAAACCAGGATTGGCACATCTGATGATAACAGTCTGTATACACATGTGCCAGGCAAACCAGGTACACTCAAACATGTCACCGTACATTAATGTGGGACATGCACATCCCAGGCAATGTCCGTGTCAAGGACTATCAAACACAGATATGGCATGCATTGCAAAGCAATGGCCACACACAATGGTAACCAGGATGACAGGACAGTTAATACAATACCCATCTGTGTGGGACATTGCAGACACTACACCTCTAAACCACACTGCAGACCATTGTCAGGTGGCCTGATGCCAAGGATTACCCCTCACCCAGCCTTATACAGCCATCTTGCACAGCCAACCACTACACACCCATGAAGCAATGTACACACGCATGTCAGTACTGGCACCTTGTGTCTGCGTGTGGGGTATGATGTTCCACCCAGTATAACTCCCATTGGCATACTGACTGATGTCATACACGTTCACATGTCCTAGCCCATAGAACCTTAGTATAACCCCTGTGGTGCATGTAATACCTGTGCATTACTGTAGTGTGGCAAACTAAGTAGTTAGGAAATGTATTTGTAGCCTGCCAAAGTGTGCCAATGTGTCTGAGTCCCTTAGAGAGTGTGGTTCTGTTGACAATGACATCTGTTCATGTGGACAGCGATGTGTGCTACACCTAATGTATGTCTACTATATCTCTGTTGCAGATGTCGCTCACCAGCACACATATATGTTCTTACAGAACACCAACATGTCAGCTATATGGCACATGGAGTAACTGCATGCACTTGTAATAGTAATGGCTAGTCAGTCAAGGGTTTGAACCCCTGTACTGGTAGGTGTGTGACAGACGATGCTAAGGTTTTAGTCTCCCAGCCCTTCTTTGATGTACTTTGCCTCTGTCTGTCCCTCATGCACACTCTTTGGTGGATGTGGAGATGTACACCTGCTCAGCAGCAGCTTGTATTTTGTAAGTGATGGTCATGATCAGGTGATGGCCTCTGCACCTATTGCAGTCCTCCTCTAGCTGATTGCATGTGAAACGGCTGTGGTGACATTCCCATAGCCAATTGCATGGAAACACAGTATAATATCTAGGAACATCATGGTGGTGTTTGCCCATGACAGTCGCTGTGAGTGGAACCTGGATCTGGTGTTTGGTAAACAGCATCACAGATGAAATCTGGATATTCCTCAAACAACATACACAGTGGAAAATAGCCTAAAGATGGGAGAGAGATGTGCCAGACATGACTACAGCATGTAAATGTAGCTATGCTTCATTCAGACTACTGCCAATTTAACAAGTTGTGTGTGGTTATGGCTAGTCTGCATGTTTTAATAACTGACAAGACAGTGTTCTGTTTGTGAGGAAACTCCCATCTGTAGGGTCATCTGTGGAATGGTCAGTGTGTGGAACCATTTGTTTCTTGTGTTACTCACAGAATAGTGTGAGGACTGCAGTCAGTACATGGTGACATTGATGAGAGTTACTGCCATCGCATCCTTGATTGGACATATGTCACATGAAACAGTAGTATGACAGTCACTGTCTGAGGTTAACACAGTGACATGTCAATAGTGGGCCACTGTTCATAGCTGCAGTCACAAGTCATCTACGCTTTGGACAGATATCATGCAGTATATATGCATGTGTTGTGCTCCCTCTGCAAATGTTTGACATCTGTTGTTTTGGGTTGATGGTAATATCTATGCATGCTGTTATAAGTAATCCTGAATGCTGTTGACTATTACTAAGCCTTATCTGTGTTAAAACTATAACACCATAGGCTGTATGGGATTGGAGGTCCCGGCAGAGCCACCTGTCCCACTTCAGCTGGCCATGGCCCCAGGCACCAGCATGTCTGGGGCCCAACCTTGGACCTCCACCTCTGTTGGCTCTGCACCACCTTCTGTTGGAACCGCCACTGAGGATGGGGCCTGCCCTCCCTGGGAGCAGGTCCAGACAGGAACTTGTCAGCCATCGTACAGTCCAGGCCGTGATGTGTAGGGGGCTCAATAAGGGGTTTCGAGGCCAGTTATGCCAGCTCGAGGGCAGAGTGTCACATTTAGAGGGTGAGCCTGCCCCTCCTAGACAGCCCCCAGCACAGCCACCTTTGCGGCTGTGAAGGTGCAGTGGTGGCTGCTCAAGGGTGGGGACCTCCATTACACTGTTTCCATTTGGGGGCTCATGGGCTTGTGACTGCCAAACACCCCTCCCAGTCCAAGGTGTATCCCCCCCCCCACATGTGTCATATACCGCCCCTGTAAGTCTTGTCTGTCATAGTACCCAACCTATCCTCCATGAGCATACCTACTCTCCTTCCCCAACATCCCACTCTCTCCTTACGAAAATGGAAATAAAAGGCCAATCTGTTCCCAGAACAACTTTTGCCCCATACATAGTTGTCCATTTCACATGTGTCCACTGGACACATGTAACCTTTTTAACTTGCATCACAACATACTACTGTTGTCCTCACCCCTCTCTCAGGCACATGATCCTGGTATGCACATGACTTCTAAAGTTTCCAGGTACACGTGATGCAGATGACCCCATTGTACACATGACACTACCGGTCCCTTTATGGTTACCCTGTTTAATTTTTTAATGATGATGATGTTGCACACAGCACCTTGCAAGAGTACTGTTCTCACATAATGATTGGACAGGAACTGCTTTGTTAATGTAAATGAAATGCTCAAAGTAATGTATTTGGGCAATGTACAAATGTTTGTGTGTATTAATGACACATGTCTGTCTGAGGGAGTCTTGATATTACATAGGACAACACAGGAGTTGCTGGTGTTTCCCGTTTCATTCTTTTTACTGCTTTGTTGTCACATGGTATGTTCTTGATATATCTATATATATCTATATCTATGTGTTATATATATCTGGACATAAACACACACGCATACATCTACATAATGGAATACATTTTCTATACTGTTGAATGACTGTGCTGGATGCTATGTTTGTGATAACATCCGATGTCTGTATATCTGCCATGGCTTAGTGGTAAATCACATTGGCTGTGGTGTACAGGGTCCTGGTTTCAAGCCTTGCAGAGGCCGTTTATTTTGTTGCTGGGCAGAACAAGGGCTGTTGGATATGGAGTGATTAAGGCACTTTTAAGCAGTTGTGAGCAGGTGTGTGCGGGTTTGCGCGACGGTAAGAAGTGGTTACTTTTGGTTACAGTTCCTTACACTCAGTTACCTTCTTGATTGCTTAACCTGTGTAGGCAGTGCTTACCCCTGTGCAAACAGGCTGTAACCAGCTCACTGCTGCTTAAAAGTGCTTAATCCCGGGAGGCCTCAGGTATGCATCTGTCATGTTTTAGGTTACTGCACACTGGGTAAGTGTATACTGTACTGCATATCACTAAACATTGTATCCTTTTTTATGTTGGAACACTGGGGCTTCAGACTAGAAGGCATCTGTACCAAGTAAGGTCAAACGTATTACATTCATTCTCTGGTATTAACATGCTGATGACAGGTCTTAATGATTGTGAGTATTTTCAATTGATGCCTTCACAGGCAACATATTATCTGCTTCCTCCAACATGGATATACCACTGCCTAATGCTGGAGATTACTCTGAATTTGATAAGGTTGTATGGGCAGGGGAGATGTTGTCTGTGTTGGATGCAGGAAACATGGAACCAGATCTCCAACCTAGTCTGTGGATGTGGCTTCTTTACCTGTGGAAACTACCTCAAAGACACAGGTAGCAATGAAGGACAGGGAGTCTGAAACAGATCTAGTGTAAAGAAATGTCTCCCTCTGCAGTGCATTCCCATTTGATTGCTGCAATTTTCTCAGAGCATGGCATAGATAAGGGTGGTTAGTCTGTTGGTGACCACATACGCCATGGGTGATTGTCCCCTTGAGCTAGCTGTCTCAATGTTTTCAACCCAGTGAACCTGCAGGACCACAACAGAGGCACAGACTACAAATACCTCAGTCTTTTCCAAGGTAACAGCTGTTTTACAAGGTGTGTAAGATGACCTAAGGGACTGCAAGTCCTTTATTTGTGACCTACAAGACATGTTCCTTACACAACCTGCATGATATAGGCCTCCTTGTGCTTTCAGGATGCAAGCTCTGCTTATGGATGTCACATGGCCATTCTACATATGCCTCAAGTGTTGAGGACCATCATACTCAGGGGAGGCATTCATCAGGGGGATGCTGCTTCACAAATTCCATCCCACCATCCAGTAATCAAGTGAGAAGGGTCAGACATAAATGTCACCAAGGGCATGGAACTCATGCCAGAGAAATGTCCAGTATGGCACACCTCTCTCATTCAAGCAGCACATCTTCCTCTAGGTAATTTCCTGCTATTTGCTCTCACCCTCTCAGGAGGTGGAACTTAAATGGATGGGATTGTTATTTTATTTATCCTTTGTTGATCAAGTTAGTCCCATTAGACCATTAGCATCTTTTCAGGAGAGACCTGAGATGGTAGTTATACTACTAGGGGAAATTTAGCCAGGGCATCGGGGACCTTCCCCTAGTTGTCTTTGTTGTGAGTGGGACCCATTTTGAGGAGCACCTCCTGTATCCACTCCAGCAGCAGAGGATGACCCAGAGAAACAGGGAAGCAGACAGAGAAAGGAGACAATGGAGTGGTGAAAGAAATGGAGGAAAAATCAATATTGTGATTGAGAATGTGTGCAGGATTCTGAGGAAATGTTTCGAAGAAATCTGTTTGATGGAGAAGAGTCAGCAAACAGTGGATGTTTACTTATAACCCTCCAGTCGGGAGGGTTTCAGGATGATTTACTTAAAGAAATGGTGGTGCAGAGTGAGCAAGAAAATGAAAGAGATGTTTCCTGGGGAGAGATTATGGAGAAAATACAAAAGGAGGATGCAGAGGCAATGCTGAAGAATAGTGGTGAGATGTAAAAGAAAACATATGCAGAGAACAGAAAACAAGGCAGAAGAAAATGAAAAATGCAAGCACGTGGTAAGGATTCAAAGAAAAGAAGAAAAAGAAATGGACAGGTATGAAATGTGGGACAATTTACTAGCCCTTTTGAGTTTAAAAGCACATGAGGTAAGAACATTTATTCTTATTAACAAAGATATGTTTTGTGGCATTATATTTAAGCCTGCTTTTCAATGGAAAATTTTCTTGGAGAATATGAAAAAAGAAAGACTGTGACCCATGTAATCTTTATATGATGAAAGCATTTAACAGGGAAATAAAAAAGAAAATACATGTGCAATTTCAAACAGAGGTAGAAAGAGAGACTTTGAAAAGACATAAGAAAACTTTATGTAAAGAAGTACTTTATATTGCAAACGTTTATGACAGAAGAGGCTTATGGACTGGTGGCTGGGATTGTACTATTTTGTTAAAAATAGAGAAAATATTATACACATACCAAGCATGATAAATATGGAGAGGGATAGGGGTGTCATAATATACTGGGAACAACCCAAAACATGATTTTTTTTTATTTTTTGTGGAAAAGAAGAACATTTGATAAGTAACTGTGACAAAAGAAAATTGTTTATTTATGGGGAAATGGGACATGATGCAAAAAAGTGTGAATTGAAACGTTATAAATATAACAAAATTGGACATTTATGGATGGATTGCAAAAATGAAAAAATAGTAAGGAAAAAGAAAATGAAAGAGAGGAAAATGAACAAAGAGAAGACATTTTAGAAGTGGTAGAAAGACAACCACAAGGCATTCTGTAGTTACGATAAGAATCTAAATGGCAATGCTCAGATCTGCTCTGAGCTACAACAGAATGGCATTAAATATACTAATCCCAAGGATATTGCCAATATCCTGGCAGATTGATTTAGTGCAAACATCACTCCCTCTCACTCCCTAAAGGGCCCATCTCAATACCAAAAGATTGCCAAATTCCGGTAATCACAGCCACAAAGGTAGAAACCGCACTCTCCAAAGCTAAGAATACAGCATCCATGGGACCAGATGACATCCCGTGCTGTATACTACATGAACTACAAAATGAACTGGCACCTCACCTAACAGTCATGTTTAATCATAGCCTCACCTCAGGCTTTGTGCCCACTGAGTGGTGCACAGCTACAGTTATCCCACTCCACAAGGGGGGATCCACCTTGGATCCTGGGAACTACTGTCCCATCAGTCTGACGAGCCTGATTTGCAAGTGCATGGAATGCATTATCATGGAACTTATAAACAAAGATATTGTCAACCTTCAAACACTGGACCCCACCCAGTTTGGGTTTGTGAAGGGCCTTTCCTGTCTCCTGAACCTGATTGACTTCTTCTAATCAGTCTCCAGAACTGTGGACGAGGGTAAGATGGTCCACACAGCCTATTTGGACCTTGCCAAGGCCTTTGACACCATTCCCCACTCTGGAATCATAGATAAACTTACTAAGCTGGGCATTAATCCCTACGTCACTCGATGAGTTGCCAGCTGGCTTACTGACAGAACCCAGACTGTAAAAGTAGCTGACTCCAAATCCAGCTCCAGACAAGTGACAAGTGGAGTACCTCAGGGTTCAGTCCTGGGACTGCTCTTGTCTGGCATCTACTTCTTTGAAGTACAGGCCAACACTAAGGGATTCTGGCTAACAAAGTTCGCAGATGACTGCAAACTGGGAGCCATTATTGAATCCCCAAATGATGTGTATATTCTAACAAAAGAGCCTTACAGAAACAGATGCTTGGTGTCAGAGCCATGGGCTCAAGCTTAATACCAAGAAATGTATAGTTATCCCCTTTGGGAAAAAAACATGTACCCATGAATTACCACATAGGTGGCAGTACACTAAACACCAAAAGTGTGATGAGAGTTAGGGACACAGGTGGACAGTGGTCTCACCTACAATAACCACATTGCCACAAGTCAGGAAATCCTTCTATGTGGCACACCTCATCACTAAGGGCTTTTCATCCAGAAAAAAGGAGGTCATTGTCCCACTGTACTCATCCCTCATTAGACCCATTATAGAATACAATGCCCCATTTGGTATGTACCTCTCAAGACATCTGTAACAACTGGAAAGGCTGCAGAAATACCTCACTAAAAGAATCACAGGCCTAAAACAGATGCCCTATGCTGACCGTCTAAAAAAAACTCCAGCTATACTCTGCGGCATATCGTCTATTCAGAGGCGATCTCTGCTTAACATACAAGGCCATGTCAAACCCAGAGCTGCTGGACATGCTACACTTAAAGAAATCCCAATCCCTCAGAGCCACACACTCCAGAGATCTAAACCTTGTCATCACAATAAACAAAACACGCTGGAGGGATAGGTTCCTGACCCAGAGACTCCCCAGACTATGGAATAGACTGCCCATACATGTCAAGCAGAGCACCTCCTTGGCCCTCTTCATAAGGAACCTTGACGATTGGATGGGAGAAAGGAAATTCACCCCAGGGATCACGTCAGTCACCCTGCTAGACAGGGGTCCAGGGAAGTAAATAGTGTGGGAAGAAATAACCAGGGAATTGTTATGGCTAGGCTTGTATAGGCCCAAGGGCCAATAGCCTAGTACCAACCTATGAACATATGCAAGTGTGACTGCATATAACCTGTGATACTACCCAAGTATGAAACAAATACACAAATCTGTTACAAATCCAGCTATGAGAGCTCTTGTAGACACCATGAATTCTGTTACATACGCATGTGCGAAATTTGTGGACCCTATTCTTAAGAAATATATAAAACAGGAGAGCCAAATTTGTAAAGATTCCTGGACTTGTCTAGAAAATATTAATATGTTGGAATATTTTATTTTTATTTTATTTATTTTACATTTGTTAACCGGGCTAGTCTAGCTGTATATATATCCATTTTCAGTAGAGGCCCGGGGAGAAAAGCTCCACACGGATATACAAATATGTAAAAATATTGTTACATGTTAATTAGGATTAATAAACCAAATAAAACAGGTAGTTATAACATATCAAAGATCAAAAACACTTAAGAAAAGTACAGTGAACATAATATAGCTTAAGAAAGCTAAAACAGATATAATACAGTAATTATTATGTACAATAGTTCACATCAGGTTAAAGGATTTAAGCAATAAGTTTATTAGAGTTTAAATAGTGTCAGTCTTAATTACAAGACTAAGCATTTAAATGTTTGGAAGTATGGTTAGAAGAGGAAGAAACAGGGGTAAAAGGCAGTTGTTAGTCAGGGTTACTACAAGGGCATAGCCAGTGCCTTTGGAGGTATTTTTTTAGTGTTTGTTTAAAGAGTGGCAAGGATGTAATTAGTGTTAATTCATTGGGTAGCAGGTTCCAGTTTTTTCCTGCTGTGTTAGCAAACAGAGAGTCACCAGCTGTATTATTAGACTTAGTTAAACTTGCAAGGAGTTTGCTAGAAGAGCATAAGGAGTTCAGATTATTATATGGGATTAAGAGTTTTGAAAGTTTTACTGGGTTGGTAAAATATTTTGTGGGCAATTGTGAGTTGGGGGATTATCAGATGGTTTTGGAATTCCAGCCAGTCTAGTTGCCTAAGATTAGAACAGTGATGAGTTCTGAAGGGATTGCCAGTAGCGAATCTGGCAATATTATTGTAGGAAGTTGTTAATTTGTTGAGGTTAGTTTTCTTAAGGTTGGTAAATATAGGTGAGGCATACAGAAGAGTTGAGATTAGATGGGAGTGAGCGATCTTGGCTCTGACTGTTGAGGTTAAGAAAGGATTTATTCTATATAAGGATCCTATTTTTCTGTTGACTATTTTAATGGTGTTGTTTATATGGTGATCAAATGAGAGATTTTTGTCAATGGTTATTCCTAAAAGTTTGGTGGTAGAGTCAGGGAAAATGACAGTGCCATTATTTGAAGTGATTGAGAAGTCTAGGGGGGGTGGACCTAGTAGTGGGTGTGAAGAGAAGGAGTTTTGTTTTTTTTGGCATTAAGAAGGAGGCAACGTTTGGTAAACCATGTTTCTACAGTATTAAAAACATTTTGAGTAAGAGAGTATAGTTCAGTTGGAGAGGTTGCTGAGCATATTAGTGTGGAGTCATCTGCATATTGAATACAGGTGGCTTGAGGAATTGCTACATGGAGATCATTAATAAATAAGGAGAAAAGAAGTGGTCCAAGAATGGAGCCCTGAGGGACCCATGGTGACAGGTAAAAAGGAAGAAATTTGATTTTCCCAGAGAACTGCCTGTTGCCTATTGCTGAGATATGACCTAAACCATTTAATGGCCAGAGAATCAAAGGAAAGAGATTCAAGAATATTAATTAGGAGGGTATGGTTAACCATGTCGAAGGCTTTAGAGAGGTCAATGAAGAGTGCAGATGAGAGGATGTTTTTGTTGCGGTTACTATTGATGGTCTCTGTAAAGGATAGAAGGGCAGTGGTGGTACTATGTGATGGTCTAAAGCCATGTTGACAGCTTGCTATTAAGTTATGTAGAGAGAGATGATGTAAAAGTTGTTGGTAAATGCATTTCTCCATAATTTTTGCTAAGGGTGATAAAAGAGCAATTGGCCGATAGTGTAATCATTGGAGTTCCCACCTTTATGTAAGGGGATAATATGGGATATTTTCCAGATATCTGGGATGGTTCCTTCTTGAATTGTCCTATTTATAAGTGTAGATATAGGGTAGGCAATTACTTTGGCTGCTTTTTGGAAATATTGGGAAGGAAGTTTGTCAGCAGATGGAGTACATGACTTAAGTTTATGAATAAATTTATAGATGAGAGAAGTAGAAATGGGTTGCAGTATGAATTTCGAGGAAGAGTGTGGTAAGTTGATGGGAAGGCTGGAGTTATCAGAGATAAGTTGCCTAGCTAGAGATTGTATAGTCTCAGTGAAGAAAGAGTTAAAGGTATTGGCAGTTTGATGGGGAGTATTTGGATCTGCATCAAGTGTGGTGGGTGTTCGGGAGTTACCTGGGGAAAGGAGGTTATTTATGCAAGACCAGAACTTTTGTGGATTATTTTGATGAGTTTGTTGAAGTTTGCAGTAGTAGTTTTTTTTGTCTGTAAGTATTGCCTTTTTTGTACTATTTCTAAGCTGCCTAAAATGGAGATGATCAGAGCTATTTCTATTAGATCTCCATTTGGCCCAGACTTTATTCCTAAGCAGAATTTAGAATATAAGAATGAATACAACTTTGTAACAATAGACAAAAGATTTGTATACGTCAATACCTCATGAAACAGGTTTAGCATGGGTCTCTATGATGTTGAGAATGAATGGTGCTACTAGTAATGAAATTTCATTAATGGAAGAGTTATTAGATATTATTTTAACAAATAACTACATATCCTTTGAGAAAAAGTTATTTTTACAGCTCACAGGTGTAGCAATGGGGTCACCCTGTGGTGGTAGTTTTTCAAATCTCGTAATGGCATTCTGGGAACGTAAGTTCATTCTAGATAATAGCCAGATGAAAGAATGATACACTATTATACAAGGTTTTTAGATGATATACTCATTATTATCAAAGGAGATGAGAATAAAACAAAAGAAATGGTGGATTACCTTAACAGAACAACTGAATTTTTGGAATTCACATTTAATTTTAATGATGAAAGGATAGCATATCTAGATATTAAATTACGGAAGGATAGATATGACAAAAAATACATAGCAAAAATACACAGAAAACAAACTTATTCAAATGCATTTTTGCATTTTAGAAGTTGTCACCCCCCATATCAGAAATGATCTGCTATAAAAGGGCAGCTAGTTTGAGCAGCACACATGGTGACAAAAGATACAGATTTTTATGAAGAATGCGAATTCCTGTGTAACATGTTTCTACAAAGGAGATACCCTTATGAATTGTTTTCTGAGCTCAGAGATGAAGTTCAGAATAAGAGAAAAAGAGGGATATATACACCTATCTTGAGTTTTAAGACTAATACAATTATTAGTAACACCAATAGTATAACAGGTGAAGAAGGCTATGAAAATACATCATGTGTGAAGCAAGTGGTCAGATATAGATTTATTACCACATATAACTTGGATGCAGGTGATTTCAAAAATATAATACATAAAATTGGAATTTGCTTATGGGGCAGCCATTAGTCCCTGACAAATTCAATAGTTTACCACAGATTATTTATAGAACAATTTAAAAACTCTGCTTAGTTGGAATAGCAAACTACAGAAAATGA